>NC_049911.1:13247813-13547813 GCF_001411555.2 Juglans regia | reverse complement strand
TGATAAGTTCAAAAGTTCAATTAAGAACCCACAATCAATTTGAAAACACCCCAAGAAAGTCAAAATCAAGTCAATGGATGGAGAATCTAGACCCGATGAGAACTCGTTTCAAGAACCTAGATTATATTAAAATCTTGACCCGTTGAAGAACCCGTCCCAAGAACCTAGATTACAAAGGAGGAACGCCACAAAAGTTGTGATTTACCTTTGATAAGTTCAAAAGTTCAATTAAGAACAAGAGGACTAAAACTCAACTCACAATGAATAAATTCATCAAATTTCATAAACTTCATAAACTTCTGAAAATGAGGCTACAAAGAGTATTTAAACCAAAACCTAATTAAAACTCTCGATAAAATAAAACCTCATCTTCCAAAAATACCCCTAAGTGAACAGTGCCGCGGCTACAGTACGACGCTACAGTAACTCGGCTACAGTAACCCTAACCCTAGTTCAATAACATAATAACTTTTCCAACATGCCCTTACATAGGCATAAACCCAATTATTCTAAGCAAATAAAATAGGTCCTTGAAATTAATTAAATAAGTTGAAAGTCTTCAAGTGTCCAAAGCCTACAAGTCATGTTGTTGCCATTTCCACAGCTTATGAAATGAATCAAAGCATAATCTTCATCGTTTAAGCCCTTGAACTTGTATTTGCCCCATCTGGAACTTGCAACATATCTTTAAGACTAGGCTCACCTTGGTTCCCATCATTCCCCCTCTCCTCAAAAGGATTCGACCTCGAATCTCCACCTGGATCGAAGGAAAAAATGTTAGTAACATTATCATTGATTTCATATGCATTGTCATTAATTTGTTCAAGAATTTGAGAACATCCATATGATGTAGTCCTGTTGTCAACAGATAAAGACATTAAATCTAAAGGAGTAAATAGATTAAGTCTATAAACAATTTCAAAAGAAGAATATAAAGTGGTAGTATGCATGGTCCTGTTATATGCAAACTCTACAAATCCATCCATAACCACAAAAATAGAATTTTTACTCCTTTCTCTTTCCTAGGCAGCCCCAAAACAAAGTCCATAGATATGTCTACACATGACTAACTAGGAATAGGTAAGGGCGTATACAACCCATGTGGCAAAAGTATAAATTTGGCCTTTCTGCATGTAATGCATCTGCGACAAATACAATTGACATCTCTTTTCATCTTAGACCAATATAAATGTTCATGCAAAATGTCTAATATTTTCTTGACACCAGAATGACTACCCCAAATATATGCAAACTCAATGAAGGGTAAATGATAGTCCCACAAACATTCATGCAACAGGTCAATGTATGGCAAATGATACTCCCACAAACGTTCCTGAAACACACCTAAAGCTTTTTTTACAACACAATAACCACTCCAATTATATGAAAACTCGATGAATGGCAAGCAATACTCCCACAAACGTTCATGCAACATGTTAATGAATGACAAATGATACTTCCACAAATGTTTATGTAACACTTTAATGAAAGACAAATGATACTCCCACAAACATTCATGCAACACATCAATGAATGACAATTGATACTTCCACAAACGTTCATGCAACACGTCATTGAAAGGCAAATAATATTCCCACAAACGTTCATGCAACACAACAAAAGTCTTCCTTACACCATGGTTATCCAACAAACCACCATGTCCATCACACACAAGCAACTTACGCATAAAACTAGTAGGTACACAAAATCTATTATTTCTAAACAAGTACCAATCTAGTTTATAAAACTTACCAAACGATGCTTTCTCACATGTTCCATACACACTAGCAAAGTCATCATCATTAGCATGCAATTCCTTATCATATTCAAGTTTCAACAATTTTGCATCTAAAATGAAGATAAGTACATACCTTCTTGCTAAAGCATCAACCACAAAAGTTTCTATACCTTGTGTGTATTTGAATACATGAGGAAAAGTCTCAATACAATCCTCCCGCTTAACATGAATTATAGTCAACAACTTACCTTGTCCCTTTAAGTGTGTCAATGACTCATGTTCTTCCAAGAAAGGTCGGTTAAGAATTGTTGCACCTGGCACAAAATCAATGTAGTGCTCTATCTCCCTAATGGGTGGCAATCCACCAAATACACCACTTGGAAACACGACCTCATATCTCTACAACAAAGAGACAACAATACTAGGCAAACATACGTCAAGTTCGTTAGGATTAAGACTTGCCTTAGCATAAAAACTCATTTTTCTCTTTGTTTTTCTCTCACTTTCTTCACACTCTCTTTTCTTTCCACTCTCTTTTTCTTTTTTCACTCTCTTTTTCAAAATTACTTTTCAACTCATTCTCTCTTTTGCTTAAGGTCTTAGTCTCACCCTTTTTTTTTTCTCTCTGATTTTTCTATCTTTCTCTATTTCGGTCTCACTATTTCTTTTCTTCTCAATCTCACATTCACTCTTGCTTTTCAGCTCAATCTCACTTTCACCCTCACCTTCACTCTTGCTATTCAGCTCATTCTCACTTTCACTCTTGCTTGTTTGCTCAATCTCCTTGTCACTTTTTTTTTTTGTATCACTCTCACTCTCACTCTTTCGTTTTTGATCACTGTCATTTTCACTCTTTCTTTTTTGAGCAACCTCACTTTTCAGTTTCAATTGGTCCCCATGGACCTGTGTTGGAGTTAAAGGAGCAAGTTTGATTGTTTTTCCATCATTTTCAAAACTGTACATGTTCCTTAACCTATCGTGGATCACCTTCCTATCATATTGCCATGTCTTCCCCAACAAAATATGACCAACATGCATAGGTACTACATCACAAAGGACCATATCCTGGTAATTTTCAATTGAAAAAGAAACTAGCACTTGCTTATTTACTTTAATCTCCCCACAATCACTCAACCACTGCAACATGTATGGCCTAGGGTGTTTCAAGATAGGTAAATTCAATTTCTCAACTAAAGTGGTGCTAGCCAAATTAATACAACTCCTCAAATCAACGATCATACTACATACCTTGTTGTTGATGTGGCATCTAGTATGAAAAATGTTCTCACTCTGCTGCTCTATATCATCCATCTTAACTTTTATATTGAGTGCATGCCTGGTAACAAGAGAATCACCATAGTCTTCATTCTCATACACATTTTCAACACTAAACTAAGGATGCCTCCTATCTCTCATGCCATGAAGATTTTTAATTACCGCATCTTGATGATCCATCATATCCCTCATTTCACCCAACACCAAGTTCAACTTCTCAAATTGTTGTTGTATGGCTTGCAAGAGAAGGGATGAGTTATGTACCATCCCCTTTGGTAATGAGTCACTCCTATGAGACATCATAATGTGCTGTACAAAAAGAATGTTAGTAGAAAACCTCACACATTCCCTTATGTGTTTACACTTGAATAATGGCACTCCACTCGTGTTTCACTCTTAATTGGTTTTTTCCAGATAATAGTTTCACACTTTCTTGCCTTTTACCTCAATAATTTTCTCGCTCAAGTTCTTTAAGAACTAGTTGAACTAAATCAAGACAATACAACCTTGTATTATTCCAACCAGTAATATAGATCCAAGAAACAATGAAGGAATAAAATGACATGAGACTCAAGGAATTTATACGAGGGAAAGAGTAATTATAAAACAAGATACCAACTAGAAAGATGTATTCAGCTCCTATGATGATAAAAGCTCAATCAACAAACACTTTCTTTCTTTTTGTTATAACTATATAGCAACTTGGAATACGACACCTTCTCTTTTCTTCTTCTTTCTGGTTTTTTTTTTTTTTTCGAATTTTTTTTTTTCCTTTCCTTTCCTTTCATTTCTTTTCTTTTCTCTAATTCAACCACAAACAGCAATATTCAATTGTGAAAACCAAGCAATTGAATTCAAACGCACAATGAAATATAAGAGAATCAATGGAACGGCACTCTAAGCAACAAATAAACTTAGAGATGCAGGAAACCCTAGAATTTTGAAGTCCTAGGTGATGCAAATTTCAGCCAAACCCAAAATCATAAGAATTTCGACAGCCTACTTTTTGTTTCTATTTTTTTTTTTTTTTGGCAACTCTAGAACAATGAAGCCCTAGAATTAAATTTAAGGATGCTAGAATTAAAAGATAGAATCAGACCTGTTTGGAAACCTTGCTCTGAATACCAAATGATATGAACCCGCGGGAAAGGAATCCCTTGAACCCACAGTCAATTTGAAAACACCCCAAGAAAGCCAAAATCAAGTCAATGGATGGAGAATCTAGACCCGATGAGAACTCGTTTCAAGAACTTAGATTATATTAAAATCTAGACCCGTTGAAGAACCCGTCCCAAGAACCCAGATTACAAAGGAGGAACGCCACAAATGTTATGATTTACCTTTGATAAGTTCAAAAGTTCAATTAAGAACAAGAGAACTAAAACTCAACTCACAATGAATAAATTCATCAAATTTCATAAACTTCTGAAAATGAGCCTACAAAGAGTATTTAAACCAAAACCTAATTAAAACCCTCGATAAAATAAAACCCCATCTTCCAAAAATACCCCTGAGTGAACAGTGTCGCGGCTATAGTACGACGCTACAGTAACTCGGTTACAGTAACCCTAACCCTAATTCAATAAAATAATAACTTTTCCAACATGCCCTTACATAGGCATAAACCCAATTATTCTAAGCAAATAAAATAGGTCCTTGAAATTAATTAAATAAGTTGAAAGTCTTCAAGTGTCCAAAGCCTATAAGTCATGTTGTTGCCCTTTCCATAGCTTATGAAATGAATCAAAGCATAATCTTTATCGTTTAAGCCCTTGAACTTGTATTTGCCCCATTTGGAACTTGCAACATATCTTTAAGACTAGACCCACCTTGATTCCCATCAGGGTATGTCTTCACCGATGACCAACTCGCTAAGGCTCTTATGTCGTGCAAAAGATCCTAGGGTACGCCTGGACCAAGGTTCATCTCGGCAAGCCCTCCATGTCAAGGCAATGTGGAATGATGCAAATGGTGCTCACCATAAGAAAGGAAACAAAGAAATACACTACAAGAAAAGCAACAAACAGACAAAGTAAATACGAATTTCACATGTTTCAAAGTAGAATACAACTAATCCCTATTACAAAATAAAAGAAATGTTTAACAATCCAGCTTATGAGAGAGAGATTGCTAAAAAACCATTCTATAAAGAAAAAAGCTATTATGCTCACCAAATCTTATTGATCGGGAAATTTTTTTTTTATTTTTAGTTGATGATTAAAAAAGTGATTTTAAGTGTATTAATGTATTTTTTAAAAAAAATATTAAAAAAATGTGAATAGAAAAAAAAAATTGTAAAAGTAACTAGCGGTTACCATGAGCGGTGCTACTCTTCTATAAAACCTAAAACAATGAAGAGAAGAAGTATAGGACTGTTGAGGAAAAAAGAGGAAGAGAAGAACATGAAAATGCAATTGATTTTAAACCCAAAAAGAAACCAAGCGTTGTGTTGGTTTCGAATCGAGGAAAAATTAGAAAATGACAATGCTAGAGCCATCGCTTGGGGCTCCCGCTGGCTCTAACATGTGTTTTTTCATGATTTTTTTTAAGTTATTTTTTATATAGATTTTTTTAACACTTTTAAATATTTTTAAAAAATAAAATAAATTTAAAACATCGTTAAAAAGTATTTCCTTAATTAGAAAGTAAAAAAAAAAATTATTAAAAAATATTACCTTAATATTTTTTATTTTATTTCGTAATAAACGAAATATTTTTTAATAATATTGTAAATATTTTTTATTTTTTTAAAATATTTAAAATTGTTAAAAAAATATATATAAAAAAAAAAAACATATAAACAAACACAAGTTAGACCCAGCGAGAGTCCCAGACTCTAGCATTATTCATTAGAAAAAACAAATAGGAAACCACTGTAAATTGAAGAAGCAACTGAGAAGAGCAAGCAACAAGTTACAACCTGCACGCATAAATTTTGAACACAAATAGGAGGAACTCGATTGCCCCCAAAACAGTAGAATGGACTTGGGGATAGGTTCTATGGTGCAAGCGTGTAGCTGCGGTCACTCTGAATCAACAAAAGGTTTGGTTTTGTGCCTCTAAAGTTCAAATCATCAGAGATTTGTATGCAATCGTTTTGGCACGCCCCTTGCGCACGAAACATAACTTGTCAATATTAAACGTTGCGTTTTGGCCTTTTGATTGTAACCAGCGTTTTCCCCTTCTTCTCCCTCCGCGAAATCATCTCCCCTTCTTCTCTTCTCCTCCGCGCAATTAGCTCCGATCTGCAGGTGCCCTTCTTCTCCGATCTCCGAATTAGCCACGCTCAACGTGAATAAACTGACCCAGTTGGATCTTGTCACTAAGAATAAGATCATCATGCTCATCAGGGAGAGATACGTAAGTGGCATGAGTGGAACCCGAAACCTTGAGATAAAAAGCCTTTGTTTGGGAACAACTCACCGCCTGCAAGCGCCAGAACAATGCTCACAACTTGCAATAACAACGACCTGTGCTCTCCGACAACCTTTATATCTCTGTTCATGTACTGCAAAAGCCCGAGGAGGACACCGGGAACAAGATTGGCCATGTTCGAGGCCTTCAATTTGCATTATACTGAAAACCCCAGACGCAAAAATCTTAAATATTTCAGATGTGAACACAAAAATCTTGCATGAAGTGTTATACTTTAGATACCTTCAACATTTCTCTCAATACCCTGGTTTGAGACAAGGAATCAAATCAGTGGACTTTGACACTGTTTGTGAAATCCGTTTCACAAACAGTGTTTACCAAGCAAAACCAAAACTAAAAAAAATCTCACGCCCTAAATTGTTAGAGATGCAGATTTGGAAGGTCTGAACTTTTTCTACTAAACCGAAAAAAAAAAAAAAACTTAATGATAGAACACAATACACAGAAATTAAATATTTGGGTTCCAACAATTGGTAGTAATAGTTGTCTACAGCTTGGGGGGATGGATGGGGAACAAAGGTGCTCACCAACAAAGAAGAGGACTGAGACTGACTAAAATTGTACTCTCTTCTTGAAAACTTTTGGTTGGGCATGAAATCTTATAGACTAGAGTCTATAGAGCCAAAACAGAAAATACGGAAGGGTAAAAGGCACTTTTCTGGAAGAAAATATGGAGAAGGGGCTTGAGAATTGTCTGTACCGAACATGGGATGTGCTGAAAATTTGAAGGAAACAGAGAAAAAGGTGCAAGGGGTATCATCAATGTCAGAGAAGAGAAGGGGAGAGAAGACGCTGGTTTCAAATCGCCAAAACGCAGCCACGCCATGTTTCGTGCGCAAGGGGTGCGCCAAAACAATTTCATACAGCGTTTTCCATGGTAGAATTGGGCAAGCTAAAAAAGAAGATAAAGTACTGTACTAGTTGCAGTGTGGATGTAGCACCAAATACACCCAAACATAGTACTTGGTTTTGCTCTTTTCTTTTCATGTCGGGGAACCTCTCCAAAGTAAGGGCTTTCGGACCCATCTTTGCAGAATAAACTTCGGTCTCTTGCACCGCACCCTCAGAAGTTGGTTTTTCTCTTTTAAACTAGTGTATTAAGGTCTTTTAAGGGGCCAGTGGGTGTATTTGTTAAGTCTTATGAGTTGACAAAATTCCTCGAATATTGCAACATATGTCCTCTAATCACTTCAAAATCTACACTTGAATATATTTTCGAATGCTGGATCGGCTTTGAACAAGGTCTGACCATATTTTCTCTTCTTAGCCTCTAGCATACAAGGGAATCAAATGTAAGGTCATTGGGCAGGGGATAAAGGTCTGGAGAAAGAGAAATTATATGTTGCCTCAAAGTTTCACCATGTTAGCCACATGGAAACCGTCAACAATGGAACTATTAGTACTAAGCCATAGCTCACAAAGGCATCAACATCTTCGACTTTTTCCATCTCTTTTTGAATAGTACTCCATATACGTTTTAAAGCGCCATGTTGATCCTGCACCACATGTACCTTCCCTCTTTACTACAATTGTATAATTAAAGTCAAAAGTAAGGCTACACAATAAGTTTTACCTCTATGTTTAGTTCGCTAATTTGATCCAAACGACTGGGATTGTCCATTAATCTTTTCTTGTCAGGGACTGATTTATCTGCAGACATCTTGATTTCAACCCTGAAAGACTCCTTTCTTGACAGGAGACTATAAGCTGAATCAGTATGTATCATTTCCATGACTGAGCCAAAGAAGTTTGTCACAGGTACCTAGAGAGATGACAGAGATACCGAAACTTTATTTTGAGCTGAACAAATATAAAAAGAAAACCATTCGAAATAGGAATACAAAGATGCAAATTTTTAGATGTTGCTTTAATCTTTGAGGAATACGCGATATGAAGTGGTAGAGTTGCTTCGAGCTTAACAGATACTTAAACTGAAATACGCAAATCAGTTTTTTATGCCTAAACCAGAAAATAACCTAATCCCTCCTATATAATTCAGCCCATGGAAGGCATTTTGATGCTTTCATTTTGTGAACATGACAATGCTCTCAATAGTACATCACATTAACAAAATGAGGATTAAAGGAAAAATCAGACAGCCTTTTGAGATCTAAATGCAATATAACAGAACATCATACAAAATACCCAAAAGAATATTAAATGCTAGGAGACTTCAAGTTCCATTGCAGTCAGAAATAAAAGCCCAGCAACTGCTTCTAATTGGAACACAAAACAATTTCAGGGACAGATTATTTTTCCATAAAGGAGTCAGGAATTTTTTTTTTTTTTCCCACAGGCAGCAAAGACTTGTGGAAAGCCAGCTATAGGTTATGAAAGTTCAATTTTTTTTTACATAAAGGAGTTTTAATAAAGGGTAGCATAATGTGACTCTAATTACATCACAGATAATTAGGAAGCAGCAACTTCAACACATTGTAAAATTGGAAGATCAATAGCAACATAAATAAGTCTAGAACTTCCATACCTCCTCTAAATGGCGTTGGTATAGATCTGTTCGGTAATATGCTGTTGACATCAACATACTAGGATTATATGAACTGAAAAGACTGCAAATAACCACAAATCCACGGTACAGGTCTTTATTTGAATAAAAAATTATGCATAATCATCTATCTGCAGACTGTATTAGATATTCCCAAATGCCAATGTAATCACTGTATATGCAAAAGATGATTCATATGTATTCTTCTAAATGGGATTTATACAAATACGCCTGTTAGTTTCCATAGGCTGTGCCATGTTAAAATGGATTAAACAATATTTATGCTAAATACATCAAGAGATGTAGTTGTTGCTGTGACAGTTTGGACATCCAGAGATGAATCATAAAGAGATGATTCATGTGTATTCTTCTAAACGGGATTTATACAAATACGCCTGTTAAAAAAATCTTGAAATGTTTCTGTAAAGTCCGTACACTTTCTCTCTGTACACTTTCTCACTGGTGATGATTTCTGGTGCTTAACTACGAGATTATCATGGGTTTCATGAAGCAGATTCTAAACCTTTTGAACTGTCTGAGGAAGGTAGCCAATGGATTCGCATAACTGAGAGAAGTTGGAAGGTTACAAAAGCATTGGTCCTGGAGATGTTCACTGTGAACTGGTTGATTAGAGCCCTTGAGGAATGTTCACATGGTTATAAAAAGGAGTTCTTTGCAACCTCAAGGGATGGTTATAGAAGTTACATTGCTCAGAGATGTTTCAATGCTCAAGGTCAATATATGGCGTTAGTGGAATATGGCAATGGTGGCAGATGGAATTTTGTTTTTGTACCAGAAGAAATGGAGGGGAAAGGGTGGAAAAAAAATGGTGGTTGCACTGCAGAAAGCTTACGGCAGCATGGGGAAGGGGAGAAAGGTTGGGTTGTCAAGGTTTCAAAACTCAAACTAGAAAGTGTCGATAAACACACTGCCTAAGTCCTATGCAGAGGTGGTCCGGTCATTGGGACTTGCTGCTGGCAGTCAAGAAATGGTAATGAGTGCTCAGGGAGATGCAGTAGCAGCAACACCAAGGGTCGAGGGTAATTCTGGGTATTCAAAAGTAAAGGAGATAGCCGTTGAAAGAGAAGGACGGAGACATGCACTGCATGCTCAAGTCAGCAGAAATAATGTTGAAATGGTAAGAAGCTCTCTGACCGAGAGAGGACGCAAGGAGAGGGAAGAAGATCTTTCCCTTCTTAAACAAGATCTGATACAGTTAAGAATTTTGGTCAATAACATGATTCAACGAGTGGATAATTGTAGACTGGGCTTGGGCAAAGGTGGCCGAGTAAAAATAGGCTGGGTTAGGAGAGGCGTTACACTTGGGCCGAGAAAGGCAAAGCTACAGCCCAGCCCAATAGTTGGCGGGCTAAACCTCCAAGGCCTCCTGAAACGGGCCTTGTGCCTGTTATCGGCAATGACTTGCCGATGTCATCCAATCACCGGCCAGCAACCACACATAACCCATTGCCAAGACCAGACGACCTAGTGGGTGGGTCTCTAGTCGACCCATCTCCAGATTTGACACCGCCGATAGAGATTGAAGTCGAGATTGGTTGTTTCAGATGTACAAGGGGCCTGCAAGTAATGGAAAAAGACAGACCACACCGCCCGGACCAGGCAACCCGGAGGGTGGGCCTCTAGTCGACCCATTGCCAGAGTTGATGCCGACGACAGAGATCGAAGCTGAGACAGCTTGTTTTAGATGTACAAGGGGCTTACGAGTAACGGAAAATAGACAAAAACCCACTGCCTGGACTAGGCGACCTAGTGGGTGGGCCTCTAGTAGACGGCATACCGGAGTTGACATCAAACGTACGAAGGGTACCCAGACAGAGGAAGAGGGCTAGAGTGAGCCGGCGACCTTCTTTGACACAGTTGAAAGTCCTATAGCTGTTGTGCTTGCACTGGAGCCTCCAATGGACACTGAGATGCCAATGGGGGACAGCTCTGAGGGTGACAACCAAACCGATGCTGGCACCTTAGTTATATTCAAGCCCAGAGTCTCTAAACACAATAATAACGAGGGGGAGTTCCAATTGGTGGAGGTAGCAGCAGGTAAGAATATTGGAGCTGATGATCATTGGGTTGAGCCTACTCCATTGAATTTAATGTCCCCACTAAAAGAACAACTAGCATCAGATTGGGTTTTACTTAAAGCCAAGGAGATTCAATTGTGTGTTGGGCTCCCATGTATTGGTTATGAAGATAAGTTCTTGGCCTTACTCGCTGCCATCGAAGCTAGGCAATCCAATGCAACCATGAAGAGCCATTCAGCCAAGAAAATGGAAAGGAAATTAAAGCGACTTACTTGTTCGGTCAATTATGAAGGAAGTGCGAGTCGTGGTGGGACGAAGAAATCAAGGGTTTTATGAAGCTCAAAATAGTGTCGTGGAATGTAAGGAGGTTGAACGAATTAGAGAAGCGCACCAAAGTACGAAACCAGCTTCGTAGTTGGAGAGTGGATGTGTATGTTTGCAAGAGACAAAATTGGTACTCATCTCCCATAAAATCATACGGAGTTTGTGGATTGTTGTCATGTGGGGTGGTCGTATTTGCCGTCTAAGGGGCTTCGGGAGGCATTTTGGTAATGTGGGATAAAAGAGTGGTGGAAAAAACGGATGAGTGTGTGGGGGAATATATGCTGGCTACTTCTTTCACAAATGTGGAAGATAGGTATCAATGGTCCTTTGCCGGTGTTTATGGTCCCAATACTAATACTGAGAGAAGAAGCATGTGGGATGAATTGGTAGGTCTTTGTAGCTTATGGAGCCTTCCTTGGTGCATTGGGGGAGATTTTAATTTCACTCGCTTCCCAAGCAAACGACTAGGAGGTCCTAGCTCTAGCTTAGCAATGACGGATTTTTCAAACTTTATTATGAGCAAGATCTTTTGGACATTCCTCTAGTGGGTGGCACATTCACATGGTCCAGTAATAGAGAACATCCCACTTGGTCAATACTTGATAGATTCCTCATTTCGGCCGATTGGGATGCACATTTTCTAGATCTAATTGAAAAAAGGTTTCCAAGTTTACGTTCGAATCACTTCCCCATTCTCATTGATCATGGAGGCGACAGGGAGGTAAAAATATTTCAAGTTTGAGAATATGTGGCTGAAATCTAAAGGCTTCATTGAGCAAGTAAGACAATGGTGGTCTTCCTATCTCATACAAGGCAACCTGAGTTATGTGATGGCTTGTAAGTTAAAGGCTCTCAAGGAGGACTTGAAGAAGTGGAATGAGCAAATGTTTGGGAATGTGGAACACCGAAAGAAGTCCCTCAATGAATTACAGGGTTTGGAGGACGTGGAAGAGGAGAGGGGGCTTTTAGAAGAAGAAAAGGCTTGCAAAAAGTACGTCACCTCGGATATTGAAAGGATGGATTTAATGATGAAATCTCATGGAGACATAAATCGAGGGCTTTATGGCTAAAAGAAGGGGATAAATGTACCAAATTCTTCCATCGCATGGCTAATTCGCATAGAAGACACTATAATGGAGTCCTTGTTGGCAGATGGGAAGATTACATTGAATCCGTCTGAGATCACAGATCATATTACCAACTACTATGTGCAATTACTTTCAGAAAAATTTTCTTGGAGACCTTGTTTGGATGGCCTTGTCTTTGGGTCGATCGATCAGCATGAAGCAAGTTGGCTAGAAAGGCCTTTCGAGGAGGTGGAGATTCACAAGGTGGTGAGAAGTATGGCCGGTGACAAAGCTCTGGGTCCTGATGGGTTTTCACTACGGCCTTCTTTAAGGCATGTTGGGAGGTAGTTAAAGAGGACATCATGAGCTTCTTCCAAGAGTTTCATGAATGGGATATTTTTTAAAAAAGCCTAAATGCTGCTTTCATAACTCTTATCCCAAAGAAGCCTGGGGTGGTGGAGATTAAGGACTTTCGTCCTATTAGCTTGGTGGGTAGAATGTACAAAATCCTTTCGAACGTATTAGCTATTCGATTGAGTACAATATTGGAGAAGATCATATACAAGCCCCAAAATGCATTCATCCAAGGTCAGCAAATCCTTGACTCGGTTCTCATTGCCAATGAATGCTTGGAGAGTCGCATCAAGTCGGGTGAACCCGGGTTATTTTTTTTTTATAAGTAAAAATATTGTATATATCAAAAAGAGAAACCAAATACACTAAATGTATACAAGAAAACACATTGCCCAAAATGACCCAACAAGCCCCTAATGACCCAAAAAACCCATAAAAAAACCAACCCAAAGTACATTAGACCCGACCCCAATCCTAGTTTCTCGTAGAACTATAACTCTACCCGAACACCAACCCCAACACCTTGATACCTATCTTCACAATACCCTCCCTTTGGACTTCCCTCTAGTTGAACTACCACCCTTAGCATCGTAGTTGATTGTCAGAAAGAGACGCTGTAACTCCCTGCTTTTCTTGAAGCTTGATTTGGTTTGAAGTGTGCGGCTTGCCTCGATCGTAGTAATTAGTTCATTAAATTTGTCTTCACATCCTCCATGTGAAATTCCCACGAACTGCTGAATTTCGTTAACTTTAGGCAAAATCTAATCCGCTATTGGAGGAAGAGAGACCAGGGAAGCCACAATGTCCCCATCAACCTGCACTCCCGACTCTAGACAATCCTCTACACAAGGCACCAACGCCAAGCCCATTGGTTTAACTCCATTGGTTCTCTCCAATGGTATCGGGGTCCCCATTGGAGATTCTGGGGTGTCAACAAGTCCCTTCACCTCTGGGATGATAGTGGATCCTACATCTCCTTCAGACCTCGGCAGTACACCTTTTTTCCTTCAACTCTAACGAAGGAGCCATAGTTTCTTCCGGGACCAAGTGTGTAATACCGACTATCGATCTATCCTGTGTAACACGAGGCGAATGACATTCCATTACTGATGTCTCTACGCCAATACCCGATGTAGACCCCACTTCAAATAACCCAAATTTCCTTTTGAGCCACCATACACTCCTGGATCTGGTTATAGGTGGTTATAGGGACAGGGCCGAATCCGATCTTCCGTTTTCCTTTTTCTAAGTTTAAAGGATTCGGGCCTATCATGTTTCTTACCACCCTGTTGCCTCCAGCTGAAAGCTGATCTATTTTCGTAGACATGAAAGTTATCGCTGTCTTCAACTCAACAAGTTGGGTTTCCATCTCCTTTAGAGACTTGTGCATCTCGAGAAGCTGGTCTTGAGGTGTGATTGGCAGACCCCCCACACTCTGAACCCCCGAAGCATGTCCCGTCTTTAGAGCTGCCGCATAGGATTGCCTCGCCACCGAGGATGTACTTGGGTCTTTCTCCAAGTTCTCCCTCCCTACCACACCACCTAGTCCTTCCAAGCCGTCACTCCCTCTCTTACCTAAGGAAAAATGACGCAGCACCTCCCCCATCCTTCTCCAACTACTGCCCCCCTCTTCAGGAATGAAAATAAAATTCCTCCTCCCCCACCACCATACTCCTCCACCGCCATATAACGTCCACGAGCATTCGAGTAGCGATGTGCTGTGAAACTACGCCGACCTTCCCGGACAGTGGAGAAAAAATCTTGTTTCTTATCCTTAGTACACGCTTCTATGGCCTTGGTTAGCCACTGCACAGGTGAACCCGGGTTATTATGCAAACTTAACATGGAGAAGGCATATGATTGTGTAAACTGAAATTTTTTGTTACACATGCTCGAGAGGTGGACATGGAGCGAGATGGTGCTCTTCGATCAAATTTTGCATCTCCACCGTACGTTTCTCTATCTTGGTGAAAGGTACCCCAATGGGTTTCTATGGAAGTTCGAGAAGTTCGAGGCAAGGTGATCCCCTATCTCCATTACTCTTTGTTTTCATAATGGAAACTTCTAGTAAAATGATCGCAGATCTTGTGGAAGGTGGATTTTTATCTGGATTTGTCATAGGGGATGCAAGAATTGACACACTTGAGATGACTTGCCTCTTATTTGCAGATGATACTTAGTCTTTTGTGGGGCTAGTCATAATCATATTCAAGCCTTGTGGGCTCTTTTACTTTGCTTTGAAGCGGTTTCGGGTTTGAAAGTGAATCTCGCCAAGTTAGAATTAGTTCCAGTTGGAAATGTTCCAAGTGTTTTGAGCTTGGCCAATATTCTGGGATGTAAAGTCTCCACCTTGCCAATGATGTATCTTAGTCTTCCATTGGGTGCCTCCTTTAAATTGCTGTCTATTTGGGATGGAGTGTTGGAAAAAATGGAGTGTAAACTGATGAGTTGGAAGAGGATTTACTTGTCCAAAGGTGGTAGAGTTGCATTGATAAAAAGTACTCAATCCAACTTGCCGACTTACTTCTTATCTTTATTTCCAATACCATGCAAAGCGGCTCATCGGATAGAGAATTCCAAAGAGACTTCCTGGGGAATAGACGAAGAATTCAAGTTTCATTTAGTAAATTGGGCTGCAGTTTGTACCCCTATACGAGAAGGCGGGCTGGGAATTCAGAATTTGTTGGTTTTCAACAAGGCTTTATTGGGTAAATGGTTGTGGAGATACCACAAAGAGGGGGAGCTTTGGACAATAGGTTGTGCCATGTTAAAATGGATTAAACAATATTTATGCTAGAGATGTAGTTGTTGCTGTGATAGTTTGGACACAATGACGCAAAATTTTAAAAACTATTAAAACCAATTAGGAAAATGATCTGGAGGAAACAAGTAAATATGCACAGTTTATTAAATTATCATCATTTCAAAGCTAACTTTATGGTTCCAATTTTTAGAAGAATCATAACACTGATTTCTTAAAAGAAAATGACTAATTGCCGCCAAACAAATCCTGTCCAATAGAAACCAGAACTCAGAAAAATATATTCTTTCTTCCTTTTGGATATTTGCCTCTCTTTTTATATAAGTAAAATAAAAATATTTGCCTATTTTACAGTGAAATAAAGGTAGAGGCACTCCTCAACAGATGAAGGAAAACAAAACTATGACAGGCATAAATGACACTACAATTCGAAGGCAGTGTTCAAATTCAAAATCAAGACTTTCCTAGCCCCAACAGCATTGAATCTTATAGAAAACTAACTATAGGTGAGGGTCTGAAAATAACACAAATAGCAAAGTATAGGGGCTGAAAAGAGCATAATAAGGAGGCAATATATTTTTTTTCAAGTTTTTGTCTCTCTTGAATATAACGAGGCAATATGAATTGCAGTTATTCTTTTACTTCTAGTTCAACATGCCTGATTTTTTTTATCAGTAAAGAAGAGTTCAACATACCTGATCAATGAGTCATTATTGTACATATTTAGCCTTTCAAAGAATCCAAGGGTGTAAAATGTGAAACGATCCACAACTGAAACACCAACCTGTTTAAGATAAACAGAATAACAAGAAATCTTACTATGTGGTACCTAAGACCTGGTGAAATAAAAGTCAAAGAAAGTTATATTGATGCACACTTTATTTATATGGTCCACAGATGGAAAATACTGTAGAAAAGAATGCACTTACGTCTGAGTCCAAGTGATGTGAGTATGAGTTCTCTCCCTTCATGCTGCTTCCAATGGTCAAGACACCAGGTGATTGAAGCTGCTCAAGAAACGAACTTTAATCCATTTCTAAATAAATTACTAGAAGGGCCACAGTTTGTATGCCATGATAACTAGATTAATCTCACAATGCCAAGCTCATTTGGGACAAGCACAACCCCAAGTGCATAAACCAGTTGGATCATATATAGCAGTGGCCAGATGACATGACTGGCACACCATAGTAACAGAGACATCCTACTCAGAAAACTGTCGCGATAATATATAGATCTCACTATAAAGATAGTGCCTCAAAAGAGGGGGGGGGGCAGGCATGCATTGTTCATACAACAGACACGGTTACAGCCTCCATAAAATCTCACAAAAGCTAGAAAATAGATAACACAGATTGATGGCAGATGTAAACAATGCTAAAATCACAGAATTACATGTTAGGTTAATAATATCAGAATGGAACAGCTAAAGGATTTATCATGAACAGTACTAAAGATATGTATGTAACACAGATAAAGTAAATCTGGAATTCATACACAGAATACAAAAGGAACTTCACACTGGGATTGTTTTCTTTTTTATTTTACCAAACTAATTATCATTTAGGCATGATGAACAATAAGAGTGCTGGCTATCCACTGCATATTGCTAATTCCCGTATCTTTTAATCAACATTTGAGGTTAACAACTCTCAATTTTTTCATCCAATTTTTTGACATTTACAACCAGTGGCGAGGAAATTTTTAGGCCAATAACACGCAGAATAGGAGGTCCGCCTAAGAATAAGGATCATTTGTGGCATACATGCAGAAGTTTCACAAGTTGAATTCCTTTTTGAAGAGTTAGCAAGCACATTTATTATCTTGGTCTTGAAGAATGGAAAAGTTAATAATCTAAATAAATTGAGAACATCATGCTACAAGGAGCTTTTTGTAACCATAGCATAGTCTACATTTTGCATACATAAAGGGAAGGTTTACAGGAATTTTGAGCACTGTTTATAATCTTAGTTAATATTAGGCCTTATAAGATCAAGATTATCAATCCTGACCAAGATTGATGATGCTTCATTAATTTATGTTCGTATGCATGCCTCTACTAACATTACTGTAACGTATATTTTATAAAAAGGAATTATAGAAGTTTTATGGAATGTTATTTTCACGGGACCACACTTTGGCTCATTATTCAGACTCTAGACCAGCACATTGACCCTCGATTTCTGTGCCTGGCCTGTCTTGAGGCTTGACCTGGTAAACCTTGATATCACTAACAGGTGTACCCTGTGCAAGCAAGATGCCAATTCGTTGTCTAATCTCATTCAGTATGCAGCAAGGCATGAGTTATGAGATGAATCTGTAGCATCTTAGCTCATATGATTTATTTGGGTAGGCAATTCCAGTTAAGCTTGTTACTGGATTAACAAAAACAATCTGTTCGGTCTTGCAATTGGTTATAATGAAATGTAAGTCAGGAATTCTATTTTTTTTTTATAAGTACTGTGAGTCAGGAATTCTAGAGATCAAATTGAGAACTATGAACTGTCAGCAATGTGATCTTTCTGTTTTCCCCTATTGTCTCTGAAAATGTCAACAATGCCAACAAAAATTAATGTTCTCGGTGAAATGTAGATGTTCCACTAAACAGATAAGTAAAATTCCTTAAAACTAAATAGGGATTTTGATTACAAATTATCCACGTTAGTGGTATTCTAAGAACATCACCCCCTTTAGGAGTCACATACCTGAGAGAAGAGAGTTGCCGCTTGGCAAGTGTCCACCATTATGAGCAGCTCCTTGAATCTGGAGTTTTTAACATTATTAACAAGTTATCAGCTCATTTTCCACCAGAGCTAATCTAGATTGATAGTCAGCAAGATTAGAGAGAGAGAGAGACAGAGAGAGAGAGACAGTCAAACTTTTCTTATTAGATACACAAAGTCAAGTCACCTCGAAATTTCTATTTAAAGAAGTTAATTACTCGCATGTCTTCTGGTTAGCCAAACTTTTTTTTATTGTGAAGGAAATTATTTGCAGAATTCCAATTACATGGCAGAACCAGATGCCATTAGAGCCTCCACAATTGATTTTCTTTGTTCTTAATTGAAATTAAAAAAAAAAAAAATTCAAATACAGATATCATGGGAAACATGCATAAAAGTAGAAGATTTTCCCTACCTACGCTTTTCTTTCATTTGTTTCACAGCATCAGCTAAATCATGACTCTGAAGCTCTTCTGAGTCCTGAAATTTCAAAAACTCATCTCCTCCATGTCCCGTCATATAAAGCAGGATGTGGCTACCTTCATCACTTAAAAGACGCTTAGATCTTGGAACGGCATTCTCATGACGCCCAGTCAATACCCGTAAAAAATTTTCAACTGTCACTTCGTATCCTCGATAATCTACCTGAGAGATTGCAATCAGTAAAAAATGAGAGTCCATTCTAGAAAACCAATTATCAAAAGTCCTTGGTTATTACGAACCTGAAGCAAGGAACATAAAACTTTCAAGATACCTGCATATGATGGACAGTCTAATACACCACTGAACTATTTGCAAAAATTCAAAGAAAAGAGAGGGAGCAGGTGCACTTTTCAGAGTGTCTTTGGCATGCTAGAAAATATAATATCCACAGTACAAAAATCTACATCCCTACATAACAAATAATATGACCGAACAAGATAATTACAACTTTTGCATTTGGTTAAATACCAGAAAACATAGAAACTTTATGGGTCACCAATACATTCGACTATAAAATGGAAGGATGGGAAGGAGGGGTAATCCTATCCCACAAATCAATGTAGTTTCAGATAATCTCACAAGTCACACCATGCATGTGAAATAAAAAAATTTAGATGAGCATATAAGAGTTGCTAATCGAATCTCCTCTTTCTATAAAGGCCCCTCTCTTTTGTCTCAAAGGACAGGAGATTTTCCATTAACAAAAGGTTGGAAGTAACTGAACTTGAATTTTCTTTCAAACGATAAGGCTCAAGTTTACGATACTACCCAAAATTGTATCTGTGCATTTAAGGAATTCATGATTAGAGGAGGCAGTAGATCTGCTCAAAGTATCCATACTGGGAAAACTGCAGATCTTTTAACTAGGTTGATGGTATTCTTGAAGGACAATTAACTAGAAGGCAAACAAGTTGAGGGCCCACCACAGATATATTCCATTGACCTAAAGTACAACTGCGAATGTTAAACCTACACCAGTCACAGTTATCATAGACCTTGTCTCCCATTATTATTGGGTATGCACCTAAATCTTAATATTCATTCTTTTTTTATATATATAAGTAATCTTAATATTCATTCTTAGATGACCAACTGGGATATTTCTAAGCTACCACAGATAACAAGCAATAAAAAAAAGTGGTAGCCATCATCATGAGGAATAAAAAAACAAAGGCATTATAGGAATATGTCATATAGATTAGACATGGTGATCATTCCAAGCTCTTTATGGCACCATTTAGGATGGTGTATGTATGGCACAGATGGTAAATGTAATACCAATCAAGCCAAATCAAATCCAAAAGAACAACTAAAGAATATAATCAAAAGAAATAATAGATTCAGAATTTATTGATATCGTTATCCAAACAAAAGAACAGCCTCTTAATGAATGCTACCGTTCCTAGGTGTCTAAGGTGATCAGAGCTTGGAGTAACCATATAGATACATTTGCTCTTTAGAAGCATCAAAAGCCCAATTGGAGATACAAGACTCACCTCAACATTATCTCCGTACAAGTTAAGTTTGTGGTTCTCATTGTTAAAAACTTGGGCAGGGTATTTGTTTCTGGCATTGCAAGCCATGTCATCTGCCAGCATGAGGATTATTCTCTCATCAGGTATTCCTAGCCGCTTAACTGTCCTGGAAGATAAAGGATTGGAAGATTTTCAATCTATGGTTACCAGGTAAGAGGGATCCCAAAAGAAACAACAATCAAAAGCCTAACAAAGAAAGCTATTTAAATCTATTTTCTTACCTATACAAGGATAAAGTATTAGCCATGTGTCGATAATTAAACCTGAACAAGGACATAGATGTAAGTTATTCAACTGGATAAGCCAAATTTCTTGTGATGCAACGGCTCAAGTTTCTCATAATGCATATCAAGCAGCTCGGCACATATGATGTTGATATTATATTGTGTCTTGACTGGCCCGACATCAAATATCAATTACTCGGGAGCTTCTAGAGGTAGAAAGAAAAAAAATAGTCTTACAAATATGATTTCAATGCTTAAAAATTGGGGCAACAGTGACATTTTATGTTGAGCACTGTAAAAAACAGTGTATGTTATACACAGAAACAGCATATAAATTAGTATCAAGAGTACTGTTCAGTCACATAGATATTGACAATGTATGTCAGAAATCCACCGTAAGTCAAAACAAACATCTGCGTAGTTCTTCAAAATAAAACATATAATGAAAAGGAGACAATACTAGGTCCTGTCACCTCCATGGAAGAGTTGGAATTCTAAGAAAAGTAAAGGTTTGATTATAATTCCAGAAATTAAAAAGCTACATTTTTATAGGAAAAAACATTAAAAGGAAAAAAAACTATATGCCAGAAGTCTTTCTCTGAATAACTTTTAAAGGTTCTAGATGACTAAAAGTGAAAGACCTCGTTATTGGAAACTACTAGGTGCAGAACTCTAGCCCAAGTTTGCAAAACAAATAGGTAATTACAAGATTATTCTAGTCTCGTATCAATATAGACCCAAGGTCCTTCAAGCTCTAAATTGTCAAGTTTCTCTCCTTAAAATATGGAAGTGATGCATCAATGGTAATAAAACATTAAAATACTGTTTTTCTTCTTTTCAGTCAGTCAAGAAATTATGAATTTATTTTTTAGAGGAAAATTAATTGTTTCCCATTATTGGATACAAAAAAATGGACATAAATTATTTGATATTATCTTCAACCATTTATCATCTAAGAAAGGGAACAACATAATTAATTTGTTAGGAAACTCAAATACCAGTTACCTACTAAAAGCAAAGCATCAGCATGATTCGTCGATCAATATTCACCATTTTTTTCGGTTACGAAGTTCGAATGATGCATCACTGAGGTCAAAATATCAAATTTACAAAGAACTAATACTGATACTCAAACATCACACATATGTACAAATCATTTGGCACATAACTTTAATTTCATCTTGATTGCAACATTGGAAAAGATTCATTTGGACAGAAATGAGTCAAATGACACATGAGTTCCATTTACTTGCAAGTGATGTTGCCAATGATGCAACATAAGCAGTTAAACATGAATTCAAATATCAATCACAACGGCACCTTAAGATTATTGGCAATAGGACGGCAGTTAAACATGAATTCTAATATCAATGGAACCTTTAGAATATTGGCAATGTTTGCTCCTATTTCCCAGTCACTTACATCAAATACAGAAAGGGCAAAAAAAAAAAAAAAAAAAACAGAGGACAAAACAGAACCAAAATCCAGACTAGTATATTGTTTATCATGTAGGTCCATTAACAGCTTATCAAGCAATTAAACAAAAATCTCCAAGGAAATAAGAAAAATATGCACGGGCAGTGTCAATCGTGAGATTGTAAATCTTGTTAGGTATTACTCATGTATACTTCCTTTGTACTTGGCTATGCCTATTACATTGTGAATAAAACATCTTGATTACCTATAAAAAAAATCATAAGAAAATACAAAATGGGTACAATTGATTTCTCCATAACAATACAAATGATAAGAAATAACATTAATAATAACGTTGGTATGCTTTTCAATGGTTCAAAAATCATAAATGTAAAAGTTTTTGAGCGAAAAGTAAAGCTTGAGTTACCAGAACCGAGAGGTGCAGACCAAAACAGCCCAGTTGTTAGTGTGCATAGTAGCCTCAGAAGAAGTGTCCGCTAAACAATTGCTGAAGTTGCAATCCAGAAGCAGAAACAAAAGCAGCAGCACCATTCTGCACCGGAATGAACCGTACATCTTGAACCGCATTCTCTTCGGCCTTCGCCTCAGCTAGTCGTCAAAAACTAATTTCTTCTCTTCTCCTTCACAATACGAGAGATTGATTTGGTTAGGTTCCTCAAAATATAAGCAATGGAAATTCGGTCAAGAGAAAATCTTCTAACCGGTCCTTCCGTTAGTGCCCCAAAAACACCCTCCAATGATACTTATGTAAAATTTCTCTTCCAAACTCTCGCGGCCTTGCCCAAGACTGAAGACCCTCTCCCAGAACTCTCTTCCAGACTCGACCAAGACCCTCTTTCCCAGGACCCTTGACCCTCTCTCCCAGATCAGATGACACTAACCCAACGCTAAACAAACACTGTAAAATGGCACCAAACACTTCCAGATCAGATTAAAAAAAAATGAGAAGATTATCAAGCACCTAAAAACCTGGGCATGAAATTGGGGTTAGAATATATTTTTTAAATCTGATTAATGATTACTTCTGAAGAAATATAGCTTAAAAGCAGGGGCGGACCTATATTAATGTTTGGTCCCAAAAATTTTTAAAACTTATTTTAATATATAGTTTTTTAAAAATGTCATAACATAAAGATAATTTATCTCCTCAAAATATTTTCAAAAATTTTACTTAGTACTTAGTTGTCTAGGTTTTTTTTAATTTTTCAATAATTTTTTATACTCACACCTATTTTTTGTCATTAATAAAATCTCACATTCTTATTTTTTTCACATCTCATAAGAGGCAAGAAAATATCTTGATCTATTTTTATAAGCTATTTGGTAAATCTACAACCTCATTTTTTCTATTTATTTACATTTTTATTTTCAAGTCTTCTACTAGCTAATTTATTAATTTGGATTAGTTTTGTTAATAAGTACATATGTACTATCATCGAATTAACAATTAAGAGTAAAGGTAAAAATAAAACCACATAATTAATTTTTATCGTCTGTTTCAACAAGTCTCACATAACTATTTATATCTTAATTTTTATCGTTCACTTAAGTTCAATGGAGCTCAAGTGAGAGGTTCAGATTGACGGCCTGAATAATTTAGTTATCCCTAAATAACTACCTTATATGGTTAATATTAAATATTGGTGACACACTTTACTACCTTAAATATTGGTTACCGTTCACCCATACATACGATACATTTTGCTAGTCGCCTCTCCACACACCAACTCTTAGTTTCGCCCCTGCTTAAAAGCTTGTGTTTTATTATGAAAAATTCTAAACATAAGTCTCACATTTACTCAACACATCACTTAAATATGTGATTTTATTATTTTACCATCTTTTTTATCATACACTTCCTTAAGAAGCCCCATGTCTTTCCTTTTCTTCTCTCCATCTTCCTCATAGGGTCACATTGCTCTCTCTCAGACTCCAACATGCTTCCCATTTCTCCCCTACTTCTTGCAACCTCAAGTCCAGTCAAGGTGATGACAATGCTGCCAATTTGGTCAGATTCATTTCTGGGTTTCCTTCCCCACTTGCAAAAGACAAGCACGGTTGGTTGTGAGGGATTCTTTAATGGAAAACATGTATTTCCATACTTTAAGCCCTGCATTTCTATAAAAGCAAGCATCGACATTTGAAGTAAAACTTTTGCGTTGTTTTCCTTTTTTGTGTTGTTTGAAAAATTGACATTTGAAAATGAGGTGTGAGGGATTCTTTACTGTAGAGGAGAAAGATCCAATAGTGGGTACAATAATGATAAGAACACACAAAATAAAGATTAAATAGTTGCTTTTTGGAGTAGGGGTGATATCAGCCCCCTACGGGGCAGGACCACCCCTCCCTTGCCCCCTACCCCCCGCCCCCGCATATGCGGGGGTGGGAGATTTTTCCCTAGACCCCACCCCCGCATGGGCTGGGCGGGGTCCCCCGTTCGCTGCCCGGGGTGTGGGGGTGGACCCCCACCCGTCTGCACCCCCCGCATCCCCTACTGGGCCTTCGGCACAGTACATTTTTCTGGACCCTAAATGGCCCAGAATCGGTTTTTTAGGCCCATAATTCGTTTTGGGCCACTTTGAGCCCATTATTTAGATTAAAAAAATATAAATTTAAAAACAGAAAACAAATAAATTTTTTTTTATAAGTAGAAAACAAATAATATATATATATATAATCATATATTGAACTATTAAGTAGATATTAAGTTTTAACTATTAACTAATTAAGTAATAATCATCAGTAAGGCAGTAAGACACTATGCTAAAATAAATAGTTTACAATTATACAAATTAAGAGAACTAATAAACTATTACACTATTACAAACTCCTCTAAAAAAAATAAATATTACAAATTGTACAATTAACTATTATAGCAACATTACATTAATTGTAAATTAACAAAATTGATTTTGGGGTGGAACCGTAGCGGTGAGTTCACTGAGTTGTGTCGATTGCTGTGAGACTGAAAATCAATAAGTTAAAAATAAAAGTTAATAAGTTATAAAATCTGAAATATTAATAAGTTAAAAATAAAACAAATTAGAATTAAAAAGTTATAAAGATTAAACAAAATTTTAAATGCAAAAAACAATTAAGGGATAAATTATGCAAACCATGGCAATGGTGAGTCCAATACAAAGTCATACTGCATTGGAGGTAGCCGTAGACGCCGTCTCATATATCACTATAAGTATTAAATTTGAAATCAAATTAATAAATACCAATTAAATGAAAATAAATAAATTAAAATAAGAAATTAGAAAATAAAATTAAAATAAATATCAGATCCAGACTGATCATTACCCTCCTCCTCGACGTCAGCTTCCTCATACTCAAGAACATCCGAAACATTAATTGGAGTTTCCTTGATCCAATTCTGCGTGCAAATCAAAGTCTCCACAGTGGTAGGAGCTAATGAACTCTGAAATGAATCTAATACACGCCTTCCGGTGCTAAAGGCCGACTCTGAGGCTACTGTGCTAACAGGGATGGCCAAAAGTGTGCGGGCTATCTCTTCAAGGATGGGATACTTCACGACGTTCACCTTCTACCAATTTAATATATCGAAATCTCGTGAAAATGGTAGAATCTCTGCTGCTAAGTATCTGTCTATCTCTGACTAAGCCTCTACAGAATTCCGGAGGAAGGGGGTCTGCTCATACCTCTCACCCCACTCCAATCTACGCCTTTTCCCAACCTCAACATCAGGAAACTGTGAGCCTGAGGCTGAGGGGGTAGATGTAGGTGCTGCAATATTACCACCCCGCAGGGTGGAAAACTCATCAAATAATCTAGTAAGGGTTTCCCGAACCCTTGCTGCAATAAGCTCCGCCCATACTTGCCCATACGCAATGCCCAATCCAAATATCATGCCATCCAACTTATACATCGGGTCAAAGATGACAGCTACATATAACAAAATATTAGCCCTAGTCAAATCTCTCCAATACTTGTCGTACTTTGTCCTCATAATCAATGTCATTTCCTGCAGCCTAATGTGACCACCCGCGACCATGTCATCTAATTCTTCTTTTACCCTACATATTTGTTGGCATACAACATTGGATGTAGGATACAAAATTCCGAATAGCCTCGTGGTGACATCGTAAAAAAGTCTCAAAAACTCTACAAAAATAGTTACAATTTTTCAATCATCATCTACAGGTTTTCCCAATCCCCCGTGATCATTAAAATATTTAATATATTGGATGTCTTCATCACCCAATAATGCAAATGCCAGCCTATATTCTTGGGTCGCCTCCAACATAAAAAATGTTGAGTTACATCGTGTAGACATATCAGTACAAAGGCCATTCTTAGATGTTAGACCCGCAGATCTCGGAGCAATCTTGAATTTCTCCAACCTTGAAGGAGAAGGTCTCACCCATCTCACAACAGTCCTAACCCGAGCAATCGAGTCATGAAAATCTCTCAAACCATCACTGACAATCAGATTCAGAATATGTGCCGCACATCTCACATGCAGACACTCACCACCCATAAGTGTCTTATTTGCCTCTCTAAGATAAGTTTTCAGATGTCCCAATGCAACATCGTTAGACGAGGCATTATCGACTGTGACTGTAACAACTCAGGTCAAACCACACTCTTTTATTAAAGCCTCCAAGGCCTTCCCAATTGTTTCACCCTTATGATCGGTGATTTTACAAAATTTTATAATTTTCTTTTGCAATGTCCAATGGCAATCAATAAAATGCACAGTCAAAGACATATAATTAAAATTTTGGATCGATGTCCAAGTGTCAGTGGTGAGACAAACAAATTGAACCACCAGTTGACCCCTCAACTTCTTCTTTTCAATATAAAATTTTTTTTTTACATCCTTTGCCACCGTGTGGTGATAGGGAATATTAAACCATGGTTCCTAGTAGTGAGAATACGCTTGGAACCCTTTCCCGTCAACAATTTGAAAAGGTAGCTCGTCCATTATGACCATACAAGCTAGATGTCGTCTACACTCATCGGGATACTTAGTATACCCCCTCAAAGTTGCACCCCCACTAGTTCCATCCGCCATTTTTTTAAGTCCAATTTCTAGCCTAAATTGGCTTTTCTCTTGTAATGATCTTAATATTAGACTTTTTTTACATTGCTCTTCTAAGTGCACTTTTAATTGTGAGGTGTCATGTTTCCTATAGTGACATCCATAAATTTTCCCACAATGGTTACACTTGACTTGGGGGTTACTTGAGTCACCACCCTCTAGTTTGGTGAAATGACTCCAAACTATTGAAGCAGGTTTCTTGCTGGGCTTGGGGGCAGGGCAAGGTGCCGTAGGGCTAGGGTTAGGTTTATGAGTAGGAGGGGTAGGTGTATGTGTAGGTGTAGGGGTAGGAGTGCCCTCGGCCTGGAAAGGAGAGCTCGCACTAGAATCTGCTGGCATATCCATGAACTCAAGCAAACAAGAAATATGAAATTATAGAAAACATAACAACTATATAATAAACATAAAAGAAAAGTAGAATAAAAAAAAGTATCACTTGACATTCATATATATATGTAAATATATATATTGTGTACTTTGGTTATAAATGTAATAAAGTATATTAATAATAAATACACTATATGTGTGTATATAAATTATAATGAACATAAAAAAAAGTTGGATTAAATATTTACAAATATTCACGTGGAAGATATGTATAGGTGGAGGTTTTGTTTACAAATATACGTGGAAGATATGTATATGTATAGGTGAAGATATTTACAAAATTATAATGAAGCCTAATGTGATCAACAATCAAGAAGCGCCTTTATGTGGAGGTTTTGTTTTTTTCTATATGCATTTATAATTTTTAAAACAAAGGACTCTAGAAAAATACTACAACCATATGCATATTAATAATCCAATTGGTCAAAGACTCAAAAGTGCACGCATAGGATTGAGTCATCTATGGGCCACTTTGAGGACAAATTTCTCCAATTTTGTTTGCTTTTTGACTTTTGGCCCCCACAAATAGGCATCTACTCCATGAAATGAGATGACTTTTTTTCATGAATAAAATGAGATGAGTAAATAAATGAGATTAGTGCGCACTAATTTAATTATAGCCATGCGCATATTAATAATTATAGATGTACACTAATTTAATTTGTATGTAGTATTACTTATGAAATTAATATGAAAACAGAAAACCGCACTAATTTAATTTATAGCCATGCAAAATTAGTGCGCTAAAAATCTGGCCAGCTTGGATGAGGACATGAGGCAATTGAACATTGATGGGATTACACCTATTATATAATTTTTCAGAGATTAATTAATATCATGGATAAATCTAATATTATATATATATATATATATATTTCCACCAATTACAAAGCTGCATGTGTATCTATTGAATTAATGTGTTTAGGGTATTTAGGGTTTCAGATTAGAGCCTTAAATTAATTTAGGGGTTTCAATATTTGAATCTCCTAAATTAATTTAGGGTTTCGGATTGGAACCCTAAATTAATTTAGGGGTTCCAATCCGAATTAATTAGAGTCTTAGACACAATCAAAATCCAATCCAATCCGAAATAATTACAGAAATGAGAAAACAAACACAAATAGCCATGCACGGAGTCACGGACTCATTCACCACATGCACAATCTAAACTCCACAGCACACAATTCATAAAAATCCCATCCTCCATCTCCGATAAACTCCATCCTTCCTCCAATCTCCATTAAAAATATAAATCACAAAAAAATAAAATGGGATAGGGTTTCTTACCTTCGGATCTTCGATGATGGAGATGCAAAGAGAGGGACCGGATGCGAGTCGTGCGACGGCGACGTTGAAGGGGATGCTGGTCGCTGGGTGTGGCGTTGGGAACTCAGAGAGAGGGAGAGACGAGTTGCAGCGGTCTGGGTCACTGAGAGGCAGAGATAGAGAGCACTGAGAGTGAGCGAGGGAGGGAATCAGGGAGGGGGGGGGGATTTTGTTATTAACCCAGGCAGGATTTCGTTATTAACCCAGGCATGAAACGATGTCGTTTCATGCCTGGGTTAAAAAAAAGAAAAACCTACGCATGAAATGACGTCGTTTCATGCGTAGGTTTTTTTTTTTTTTTTTTTATAATATAAATGGGCAGGGCGGGGCAAGGTATTTGCGGGGCTGGTGTCACCCCATCCCGCCCCCGCCCCCGGACAGAGCCCAGATGTGGGGCGGGTGGCCCTGCCCCCCGCATTTGGCAGACGGGGTGGTCCGCCCCGCCACACTGGTGCGGGGCGGAAGAGGGTTGGGGCAGCGGGGGCGGGGCCCCGCTGCCCACCCCTACTTTGGAGAGAAATACAGCACATTTAATTAAACTTGCCTCGATATGAATGTTGAAGACGAAAATGTGAGAGAGAGAGAGAGAGAGAGAGAGGGATTATTACCTTCCTATGTTGCCTATCGGAAAAGATATGCCCAAATCTAAATCTCGTTCATTTCATCTAAATTTTACAACTTTATCAAATTTCAATACAAAATAAAATAAACAATTCAACTTTTTCAAATTCTAAAATAAAAATAATGTTAGAAATATATATTATAATAATATATTATTAAATTTTTAACTTTAATCTTAATTAATCTCAACTCATCTCGTCTTATCTGTGAAAACAAATGAGAATATTGCAGGTGAAGATGAGAAGAGGAAGGTTGAAGATGAAATATTATACTCTAAAGAGCACTCTCAATGGCTTTTGTATTATACAAAAAATATAAATTATTTGAAGAATTGTACTAAAAAGGAATTTCATCTGATTATATAAAAGGAATTGTAAAATACAATTTGCTACAGTAACCCGCTACATGTAGCTAATACTGTTCATCCTGTAAATTTTTTTTATTATTGATATTTCATTTACTCCCCCATTTTCTTTTACTTTGATTTTTATCATGTATGCAAATTCTTTTTTATTGTTCATCATTTAAAACACATATATTTCATTTTCTTCTAAAAAATATGTTAGAAATATTTTTAAACCAAATTTTTCATGTTTTGATTTTATTTTTAATTTTTATTTGGTTTATATATTTTTGTTTTACGTGTATAGGATTGAATTATTTACATTGTATATAAAAATAAATTGTAAATAGAAAAAAAATATGAATATTGTAAATTTATTAGTAGAAATGAAATATTTAAAAAAAAAATAAATGATATAGAAAAAAAAATAGATAAAATATTATAAAAATTAATATATAAAATAAAAAAACGAGTTTTAATTATATATTTTAAAAAATAAAATAAATAATTCTTTGAGAGTGCTCATAAAATCCTTCAGATCCATTCTTCTTTTGGTCTCTGAATATACTCTGTATTTTTTCATTTTTTAAATAAAACAATTCTATGTCATCACAGGATGTGCGGAGTGTGCAAAATAATGGCACGTCTAGATAGCAACTCCTTAATAGTATTTTTATTGGATTAGTTAAAAGTTAAATTTAATGAGTATTTAGCTATTAAAGAATAAAATATACTTATATTGAATTAGTTAAATTCTAATTAAAATTTAGTTACAGTGACTTTTAAAAGTTTTTTCAAATTTGAAAGTTACTGTACATAAATCAAATACATATTTTATTAATTATTTCTCTCTCCATTTCTTTCTATCACATATTTTATCACAATTAATATATTAATTTGACTTAGTGATATATTAATTTAATAAGAACTTGATTATTAATTAACATATAATAAGTAGAATATTAAAATATGATAAAATTAAATAAATTAATAATTAAAAAAATTAAATATTTTTAAAATTATTTGTTATTCATTACCATATAATGAATAAATGTATAATCTAATGTGGAGATTTAATGTGAATAACCAAAACAAAATTCATTTTATATTATTTTATTATTATATAATGAAAAAATAGCTATTCCAATATGGAGATTTATGTGAATGGAATAGTCAAAAGTCAATTTTTTCTTACATTCATCAAAACTGTCCTTGCACTCTTATTGGATTAGCCAAAGTTAAAGGACGGTTTTGATGAATGTAAGAGAAATTTGACTTTTGATTATTTCATTCACATAAATCTCTATATTGGAATAGCTATTTTTTCATTATATAATAATAAAATAATATAAGATGAATTTTGTTTTGGTTATTCACATTAAATCTCCACATTAGATTATACATTTATTCTTTATATGATAATGAATAACTAATAATTTTAAAAATATTTAATTTTTTTAATCATTAATTTATTTAATTTTATCATATTTTACTATTCTACTTATTATATGTTAATTAATAATCATGTTCTTATTAAATTAATATATCACTAAGTCAAATTAATATATTAATTATGATAAAATATGTGATAGAAAGAAATGGAGAGAGAAATAATTAATAAAATATATATTTGATGTATGTACAGTAACTTTCAAATTTGAAAAAACTTTTAAAAATCATTGTAGCTAAATTCTAAATATTTAGAATTTAACTAATCCAATATGAGTATATTTTACTCTTTAATAACTAAATACTCATTAGATTTAACTTTTAACTAATCCAATAAGAGTTCTCTAAGATAAAACAAAAAGCCAAAATAAGGAGATCATCCAGTACCAAAAATTCTAATCGAAATTAGGGTTAGAAGATATTCTTGAATCTCATTTATTTTAAAATATTGTGTTTAGAATATAATTTTTTAATATAATTTTTATTTTAAAATTTTAAAAAATTTAATTATTTATTATATTTTATTTTAAAAATTTTAAAAATTATAATAATTAAATTAAATAAAATGAATGGAGAAGAATTGAAATATTTCTACAAATAAATTAGGATTCAATTTTGTTTTCGCAAGGAATCCCGCGTGTTGATCCACATCTCTCTAAAATCTATACTGCTTACGTGGGTTTCTTCTATTGCGGGGTCTTAAGTGGCACTTAACACAGGTTCTGTTCCGAAGAGGAACTGGTCTGTCAAACCGGCTAACAATCGGATCAATGGATGGTTTTGGATACACAAAATATCTTATATTATTTTATTTTTATAATTTTTTTAGATTTTTCTATTAAAATATAATAGATAATTCAACTTTTTTAAATTTTAAAATAAAAATAATATTAAAAAATAATATTCTAATAATATTTTATTCAATTTTTAACAAAACATCTAATTTCATCTCGTATGTACTGTCTATCCAAACTCATCCTGAAACTCAAAAAATCAAGTTGGTTCAGATTGGGAGGGATTTTTTCCACCAAAATTTTTCATCCCTTTTTTTTTTTTTGGTAACATAGCCACATCTCTAAAAATGATTAATATTGTAAAATGTAAATCCTAACAGAGCACGAAAAGTAGACCAAAGGTTGAGAGAGAGAGAGGGAGAGAAACTTCTCGAAGATAAGGAAAAATATTATTCTATAAAAGATATTTACATCCGTGTACAGTAACAATATTTATGGTAATACATGAAGAAATAAAAAGACATGTAATGAATATATAATACAAAGATGAATAAAATGAATAAATGAATAAAGAGAATAAGTTTAATTCTTGATACCCCCTTCAAGATGGAGAGTATATAGAATGGACTCTCATCTTGAAAACTAAATGATGAAATTATTGAAAACCAAGAGGTTTAGTTAACACATCAGCAAGTTGATGACTAGAAGCTAAGCGAAAAGTCTTGATAATTATTGCTTGAATTTTTTTCTTAAAAAAGTGACAATCCAGCTCAATGTGTTTTGTTTTTTCATAGAAAAATGGATTAATAGCAATGTGTAAGGCAGCCTAACTATCACAAAAAAGTTGAGCACTGTGAGAATGAGAAATACCAAAATCAGATAAGAGAGTGAGAAACCAAATGATTTCACAAGTGGTAGAAGCCATGGATTTATACTCAACATCTGTAGAAGATCTAGAAACAATGATTTATTTCTTTGTCTTCTATGAAACTAAAGAATCCCCAAGAAAAATACAATAACCACTTGTAGATCTTCTACTATCAGGACAAGAAGCCCAATCAGAATTAGTAAAAGCTTTGATGTATTTGAAGCAGGAAAGAAAAAACCATGGCTAGGAGTGCCTTTGATGCATTGTAAAATTCTGTAAGCTACTTGTAAATGAGGCTGCCTAGGTTGAGCCATGTATTGGTTAAGCTTGTTGACATAATAACATAAGTTTGGCCGAGCTAATGTGAGGTAAAGAAATCGACCTACAAGTCTTCTATAAATTGTAGGGTCAGGCAGCAAGTCTCCCACATCCTTACTCAACTTAATATTTTATTCCATAGGAAAAACAACATGTTTAGAAGCAAGTAAACCAGCATCTTAAAGAATCTCCAAAGAATATTTTCTTTGACACAAAGAAATACCAACAGGAGACCGAGCCACTTCCAAACCAAGGAAATATTTGAGCGTAACGAGGTCCTTGAGCTTAAACTTCTCATCAAGTAAGGACTTCAAAAGCTCAACAGATTTCATATCATTACTAGCAATGAGAATATCTTCAACATAGACAAGAAGGTCAATAAAAGATGAACTATCAGCCTTAGTAAAAAGAGAATAATCATATTTGGCTTGTTGAGAACTCATATTTAGTATAGAAGTTGAAAACTTGGAGAACCACTGTCGTGGGGCTTGTTTCAAGCCATAGAGTGATTTATTCAACTTGCAAACTTGAGACCCCCTTTAATATGGAAACCAGAAGGTAAAACCATGTACACTTCTTCAGATAAATCTCATGCAAACAAATATTATTTACATCAAGTTGTGTAAGATGCCAACCTTTCACAGCAGCAATGGCCAAAAAAGTTCTAACAGTAGCTATTTTAGCAACATGTGAAAATGCTTCAGAATAATCCAATCCTTCAGTTTGGGTATAACCCTTGGTAACCAACCTTGCCTTATATCTTTCAATTGAACCATTAGCACGATACTTAATCTTGTAAACCTATTTGCAACCAATGAGCTTCTTACCAAGAGGTAAAGAAGTAACAGTCCATGTATTATTAATTTATAAGGCTGCAATCTTAGCTGACATGACATCTCTCCAATGAGAGTGCTTGACAGCTTAATGATAAAACTCAGGTTCAATATCGGCAGAAATGGACATGACAAAGGATTTGTGTTAAGGATAAAGATTAGCATAAGATAAAAAATTGAAAATATCATATTTAGGAGATGAAGACAAAAGTGAAGAAGAACCTGATGAATAATAAATTATTAAAGGATCTGATGTAAAGTGTGTAGAAGAGGAATTGCAATGAAAATTCTACAAGTAACCAGTACCTTTCTGATTCTAGAAGATCTTCTAGGAAGATCAGAATGTAATAGAACAATGACAGAGGACAGTGGGAAAGAATAATCAACAAAAGGTAAAGAATCATTTGAATGAGAAGGTGAAGAATCAACAAATGGTGAAGCATCATTTGAATGAGAAGGTAAAAAGAAGTTAAGAGATGAATCAACAAAAGATGTTGTTGAAGGCATAGTTAAAGAATCTAAAGTTGAACATTCAACTGGAAAAATAGAAGAAAATTTAGTATTGTTTTGAGAAGTAAAAGGAAAAATATGTTCATAAAAAACAACATTTCTTGAAATAAAAGATTGATTAGTTTTTAAATCAAGGAGTTTGTAACCTTTTATGCCAAAAGGATAATCAAGAAAAATACAAGTTCGAGCTCTAAGATCAAATTTGGTTCGAGATCTTTGTAGAGTTGAAGCAAAACGAAGACAACCAAAAGTTCTTAAATGAGCATAAGAGGGAAAAGGTTTGAACAAAAGCTCGAAAAGAGATTTATGATTTAAAAGAGGAGTAGAAAGCCTATTAATGAGGTAAGTTTTTGGTAAGTTGTTGTTAAAACAGCATCACCCCAAAAATTAATAGGCAGATGAGACTGAATCATCATTGTTCTAGCTACATTAAGAATGTGCTGATGCTTTCTCTCTACAACAGATTTTTGCTGAGGAGTCTTAACACAACTATGTTGATGTATGATGCCTTTGGAATACAAGAAAGGAGCAAAAGAAATTCAGTGCCATGATTAATACGAAGTGATTTTATTTTTAAATGAAATTGTGTTTTAACTATTTTATAAAAAACTCTAAAAATATGTGAAACTTCAGATTTATGCTTAAGAAGATAAAGTAATGTAGCACGAGTTGAATCATCAACAATAGACAGAAAATATTTGTAACCTTCAACGGTAGGTACAACATATGGTCCCCAAACATCACAATGAACAAGATCAAAAGGTGCAGTAGACAAATCATTATTAGGAAAATGTAACTTCAGTTGTTTAGCTAAAGGAAAAATCATGCAAGGATTGTATGGAACAGTCAATTTAGGAACAAAATTATTCAAAAATAGCATCCTAGAATTAGAAGGATGACCAAATCTATTATGCCAAAACTCATAATTAGAACATTTGGAAGAAATGAAGCATATTGTTTCAGGTAAACAAATAACATATGCACTAGAAAAAGAATTAGGTTTAGAAATAGAAAGGTCTGATTGTTGCAATATATAGAGGCCTCCATACAATCTACCCACTCCAATTAGCCTCCAACTAATCAGGTCTTGTATTAGACAAGTGTCAGAGGAAAATAGATAGCAACAAGTTAGTGATTGTGTTAACTTGCTAATAGAAATTAATTTGAATTTAAGAGTTGGAACACATTGAACATCATGTAAAACAAGATGTTCAGAAATAGACACAGAACCAATATGTGTAATAAACATAGATTGACTATTAGGAAGCTTCACAAAAGCATTAACAGAATTGGTAATGGAAGTAAAACAATCAATAGAAGGAACCATATGATCAGTGACTCCAGTATCAAGAATCCAAGAATTGGAATTAAAAGTAGCAAACTGAGCAACAAAAAAAACATAATGAGTATTATTTCGAGGAAAAATAATACCAGAAAAATTATTTGAAACAACTGCATTGACAATAGAAGGATGAAGCATATTTAGAAGTTGTTGATACTGAGCCTCAGTTAATGAAAAAGGAGAAACAACCGAAGAATTGCTATCACTGAGGACACCATTATTAGCCATAAATTGTTGCCTCTATTAGGGTTTGTAGCTTGGGGGAAAGCCATGTAACTTGTAACATTTTTCAATCACATGACCAGTAATTCCATAATGTTTACAAACTGGTCTATCCTTCGTAGAAAATGATTTAACAAATCTAGTTCCATTATTTTGAGAAACAAAAATATGTGAGTCAATAGGGGCAGAGAAACAAAAGATGTTTCTCGTTGCTGTTCCTTTTGTAAAATAAGAGAAAAAACTTTATTAAGAGGAGGCAGAGACTCCATAAGTAGAATCTGTGCATGAGCAGGTGCAAAAGATTCACTTAATCCCATCAAAAATTGTAAAACATGTTCCTGTTAAATATAGTAGTTGAACGTTTGTACAGCTCCACAAGAACAAGCAGAAAATGACTTGTAATTAGTAAGTTCATCACAAAGTTCCTTAAGACGAGTAAAATAATTACTCATGGAAAGAGAACCTTGAGAGAGGAAGGAAATCGATTTCTATAACTGAAAAATGCGAGGTCCATTTTTTTGAGAATATTGTTCCTTAAGATCTGACCAAATCTCACAAGCAGTTGTAATATACAATATACTAGAAGAAATTTCAGGAGAAACAGAGTTTAAGATCCAATATATCACTATATTGTTACATCGGAGCCATTGAGAGAAGAGAATTCGTTGAATTTGAAGGTTTAGTAATGGATCCATCAACGAATCCAAACTTGTTCTTCGCCGAGAGAGCCATGGACATCAAACGAGTCCAGGCAGGGTAGTTCTCATCGAGAAGAGGTTGCATAACCAAGATAACACTAGGACTGTCACTAGGATGAAGAAAATAAGAAGAAGTAGCATCCTGAGAGACGGATTTGTGAGACGGCACCATAAAAGCAATCAAATAGGAAGTTTGATAGCATGTAAAATGTAAACCCTAGTAGAGCACGGGAAGGGTGAAACCCTAGCAGACCAAAGCTCGAGAGAGAGAGAGAGAGTGAGAGAAACTTTTGGAAGAAAAGGAAAAATATTATTCTGTAAAAGATATTTACATCTGTGTATATAGTAGCAGTATTTATAGTAATACATGAAGAAATAAAAAAACATATGGCTAACATGTGATACAAAGACGAATAAAATAAATAAAAGAATAAGTTTAATTCTTGATAATAATTCTTATAAAAAAATGATTAATAATTATGCCTGCATTTGAATATTGAGCCGAGTTAAGATGAGTTGAGTTTTTTATAAATAGTAGTAAGTTGAGATGGTGAAGTGAGTTTTGTGGAACCCACCTAAAATGAGTTTAAAGGTGTTTGAATGTTAAAATGAATTTAGATTTTTTTATGAAAAGTTGAAAAATATATGAGTCCTAATAATGATTAGAAAGTTGTTGTAACAATTGAATAATTAATTTATTAAATCTTTTATTAATAAATAACAAAAACCAAGTTTTGAAGGTACAACAATTAACTATGACGTTTTTTTTTCTTTTTCTAATGTGTTCATTTGGGTGGTTCACGTGCTTTCTCTCTCTCTCTCTCTCTCTCTCTATCTTACATGCCTCGGTAATCTCAGAAAGTGCAATATCAAGAAACAGTATTAAGAATTCAGTGTTTAGATGTTAGAACAGGTCTAAATTTGAATCATACTCAAATGAGTTTTGTGCATTCAAGAATCCTAACGAGCTCTAAAGAAAATATTTTTTAGCAAGTTTATGATTTTTTTTATATGAATTGTAAAGGATTTAAAAAATGTTTAAACAAGTAGCAAAAAAAAAAAAAAAAAAAAATTGCACTATTGGTAGAAGTCTTCCGTGTGGTTTCTCGGTGAACATAGTAGGGTCTTTTCGAGTTTGTCTTTTTAGGCTTGACTTGGATATTGAATTGAGATGATTTGTAAATAGTAATAAGATATTTAAGTTGATATGAAATAAGTTAGAAATTGTTTGAATTAAAATATTTTATAGAGTTTTGGAAAATGAGAAAGAAAAAATTCAATAAAAATACTGTAAAGTTAAAATATTGTTAAGATATAATTTTTTAATATTTTTTTTTGTTTTGGTATTTAAAAAAGTTGAATTATTTTTTATGCTTTGTTTGAAAGTTTGAGAAAATTGTAATAATTAAGTAATGATATATGAAAAACTTGAAGATTTGAAATTGAAAAATGTTTGTATTTGTGGTATTTGAATATTGAGATGAGATAGAAGTGTCTCTCTCTATCCAAACCAAGTGCATGTTTGGGATTGTGGTGGAAAATATAGCTTATAAGTTAAGTAATAAGTCCTTCTATTAAAATGTTTTTTACTGTTTGGTAACCATATGTTTAAAGCACTTTCAAACTTGTTACGTTTGTTTGGAAACAAAACAAAAAAGTGATTTCTGAGGTAAAAATGACGATTATTTGAATTTTTAAAAATTATGACCATATCCTTTAAAGATTGGGAGTTGTAATTATCTTAAAGTTGTATAAGTATTTTCGTCCATTCAAAGTCTTATTTGAATTACATTCTGCATTATCCGGAAGCACGTTTGAGGAAAATCATTAAAATGACGTTTTTCTTCAAACGTACTTTTTAGCTTATTTGAGAATAAAATGGCTTTAAAATGTAACACTCAAACAACCCAATTTTCTCATTAAAAGGTTTTTAAAGTTATTTAATCACTTTTTAATACTCGTATCGCAATCCCAAACAGGCCCTAAAAGTTAAGTCTGCTTAGATTGGCTTGTTAAATATTTTAACATGAAGCAATAAATATTGGGATCTTCAATTCTATGATCCACGACATTAAATAATAATAGTTAGAAAACGTATCTCTCTAAATTATAATTTGATGAAAAATCTAACTTGACTATGAGAGAATAATCACCCTAACAATTTTACCTCCGAATGTCTCTTGATGACTAGAGACACAATTATGTTGTATGTGAAAACCCTTAACCCTCTCGATTATTAAATAAACTTCTAGTTATCATGAAATTTAAAGGTATTTATGTCCTACTATAACTCATTAATTACGAGATATATTTGAACTAGTATATTTATGTATTATGCTTGCAAGGCTAGTGACAGCGTCAAAGCCTTGTCCGTGGGGCTATCGGGGCATGTCAGCAGTAGTGTCGAGGCATGGGCTGTGGGGCTGTCCAGCTTTGTCAGTGGTAGTGTCAGGGCATTAGCCATGGGCCTATCAAGGCTTGTCATGGCATGGTTGGCAACTTGGCCGTAGGCCACAAAACATGGGGTTTTTACACAATGCCACACAACGAGTTACCGGTGAGGGTACTCAAACCCCGTTAAGCTGCTCTCTTCTTACCACACACAACGACTCTTCCTTCTTCAATTTTCACATACCAAGACCAACACATAGGTATGAATCAATCGACAAACATGAATTTCAAGAGGATGTAAAACCGAAGTAATAACAAAGTTTTCTCTCATACCCAAACTGAACAACGTAAACTTTTCCTCTCAGACCAAAAATAAAATTAACATAAACTGAGAGAACCACGCGGAGGCCATGAAGTAAAATGAATATACTGTTATTATATATCTACGATATATTTTACTTGAGATCATAAAATATATATTATAACACCCCCATCAAAACATACCAATAGACCATAAGGATAATGAAGTGTTGACCATATTAAGGGACTTACTAAGTGAAGAATAGGAAGCATCTAGAGCCATAAATTAGGAATTCCTTAAAGAGCATTTTTTTGTCAAAGAACCCATAGAAAAATTTCAAGAAAGAACTTGCGATCTTGATAGGCTTAAGGATAAAACCCGTAATATCTTGAGGATCTTAGTTAAAAGGAAAGTGGGCTTAAGCATAAAAAGTTAAAGGATCTAACTCTTGAGGAGAAAACCGAATGGGCCCAAGGTAAGGCCCAAATTTGAATGGACCAAGGCCCAATAGGAAGCCCAACAACTAGGCTCAAATCCAAATGGGCCAATGCAAAAACTAAAGCCCAAAGACTAGGTCCAACCAAATGGACTAAGGCCCAATTTAAAAAGCCCAATCCAAAGCCCTAAAGAAAGCCTAGTTCAAACTATAAAACTTGGGGCCAAAGTTGCCCAACTTGGAGACCAAGTTTGAGAAACTTGCACACCACCCCTTGCCTTATGAATTCAACGCCTAGTTCATTTTGACCCTTCTAAGTGTGCCCAAAGAATTCCTTAGCTGCCAAGTTTTACTCTTCCCCAAGGGTTCAAGAGGACAACTTCTGATTTTGTATGACTAAATAAGACAAAAACTAAAACAATTAGCATGAAAATTGTATATCAGCTATTGGACTTCAAACCGATCCCTTTGAGAAAAAGTTTTTGAAAACTAAGACTTTATCTCTGTAAATTAGATTAAGTATTAGCCAATCTAGATTAAAATTAAGTAACAACACATGTCATGACCATATGGGACATGTCAAAGCCAAACACTCCACACAAACAACTCACTAAGTACAAACCGAATACCCTTCAATATATGCCATCGATTGCTTAACTTAATTTGCATAAAATTTATGAAATAAGCGTAACCCCACCTCCATAATAAAATCTAGAAATTCAGATTTAGAATAAAGACAATAGGCGACTGTAACATCCCGATCCTATATCATTAGAGACAATTACACGAATATTTTATTAGGTTTGATAATTAGATTATTATTATTATTATTATTATTATTATTATTATCAGATTTTACGTTTGTTATTTTTAATAGGATTATTATTTATATTTTTGAATTAAGTGAAATATTTTTATGGCATCCAAGCCCATGAAGTCAGGAATCAGTTTCCACGTTAGACTCGTTCTCAAACTCTCTTGCACGTACGTCTTTTTCTTCTTATTCATTAGGGTTTCATGGGTATATATATATAGAACTCGTTTAGACGTAAATGTCTTCAACCTAGAGTTAGGGTTGCCGCAGCCACTGCATGCAAATCATCTGCACGACAGCAATGGCCTCCTTCCCCAAACCTGGCCACCCACACGGCAACCAGCGTGCCTCCCTGTCCAGAAACCAGCCGCGACAACTCCACGCCACCACCAGCCATCACAGTAGACAGCAGACCATCCTCAGCGGCCAAGGCACGCCGCAACAGCAACGGACGTGGAGAAGCCTCTGCTTCTCTTCCACGGTAACGACCACACGGACTCACACGGACTCACCTCTGTCTAACACTCACGAAACAGAGCAAGCCCATGCCATAGCACCGGGCACCACTCAGTGAGACGCAGCAACCGGAAAGGCCACTAGTCGACGACGGAACCACCATCAACCACGGCGACTCCAAGCTGCCCAGATCACGCCGAAGCCACCACCGGCCACCATAGAATTCATCGGACGCACCTCTGTTTTGCACTTCCGAAACAGAGCAACCGAACCACTGTTTTGCCGGAGTCCACCACAGAAGACATCGGAGCACCACCCATGGTGCCAGAAACCGCCGACCAGCTCTTCCCCGTGGCATCTACTCCATCCCGGTTGGCCTTCGACCCTCAGCCACCCAGCTCTGTGCGTGCGCCTCCCTCTCTCTCGGTTGCACTGCCGCATGGTTCTTTTCCTTCGGCGTCGCACCACCACAGTCGAGCCCCAGTCGCGCCGCCGTGACCCCCGCCAGCAACCCAGAACCACCGCACGTCAGCTTATCTCTCGGTGAGCCCTTGCTTCGCGCGTCTCTCTCTCCCGAGCTCTCTATTTTTCTGCTGCAGAGTATATATATTTACGTATTTGCTTTAGGTTTCAGTTTAAGTGTTAGTAGATGAAATTACAAGTATGCCCTTTCTAATCTAGTATCTTGAAGCAGTGTTTTTAAGTATAATTATATTTATAACCTTACGTTTAAGTATATGTTAATTATGTATATTGTTATGTCATTTTAATTAAAGTTGAGTTTAATATTTCAAGTTGAGTTTAATTTTGTTAAGTAAATATATTAGTCAAATGCTCTTTTTATTAAGAAATTGTTTAAGGAATTTAAAATGTGTTTTGAAGTACATCATGAAGCCTATTATTTTAGTTAGTTTTCTTTTACCTATTTAGTCAGACTTTAATGAAATTATTATGTTATATTTTAAAAAGAATTAAGGAATATGTTATGAGTTTTGAATAATATTATGATTAAGTCTACTTTTATTAATCGAAGGCTTTCACCAATTATTTTAGATTTATATATATTTATATACAGTTAAATTATATTTGAAAGATTAGATATCATATTTCAGCAGTAAGAGTTGTTAATTTATTTTGAACGATTTATTTAAATGATATTAATATTTATTAGATTTCTTATAAGATTTAATCATTATGTTAAGAAATGAAACTTATTTTAAGAATTGAAGTTTTATGACGTATTTTAAATAGTTCAAGTATTCTACTAAGTTTTAATATGTTATCAGTATTTTAAGTAATTTAAATACTAGGATTTATTGATTATAGTGTTAAACAAAATATTTGTTTGACCACCTTTTAGAATTCTGAATTTAGTTAAGTAAGATATTAGTATTTATTTTAGTTCCAAACAATTTAGTGATAGTTATTTTTTTGAATATAGGTCTCAAGTTACGAAGTTTTATTCAAGGAGAAACGCATCGAGGTAAGTAAATTGGATCATAAATCAGGATCATTACAGTTAGCTTATATGTATGTATTATTCAAGCCAGTTCTTTGATAGCCATTATTTATGAACCGCTCATGTGCAAGCATGTCATCCAGCATAGCATATGATCATGTCATTCCGCATCATGTTTCAGTTTCAGAAATTATAGTTATGTATGTATTATGTCATGCATCTCATGTGTATAAGACACATAAGCCATCTTAAATTCAAGTGTAAGATAAAAATCAGATCAGTTAATAAGATGGCCATTCAGATGCATGGTACCAATGCAGTTCAGTTTCAGGGTGGTGTGCAAGCCACGAACTCAGTCGTGGTCCACCATAGTATGCTAGAATACTATCAGCAGTTCCCCTTGCTGCAGCGGGATGTGGGGCTGGTGCACAACCTTGCACACAGGGTTAAGTGTGTTGGCCAGTCAGATAAGTAAGATAAATCAGTCAGTTAGTTCAGAAAATTCAGTCATACATAGCATAAGCATTAGCATGAACAGTCATAAATTTTAAGTTCAGCATGAAAGTTCTTATGAAAATTTTATGTTTATTACGTTTTCGTTATGATAGATTTCTTACTGAGTCATCGACTCATTTTAGTTTATTTTCATGTTTTTAATTACCCAGGTGAAGATGATGATTACGAGTAGGCAGGCCAGGAGTAGAAGGAGCATTTTAGTTTTGTTCAGACTTTTTAAAATAAAATGTGTCTTTTATGATGAATTTATTCAGTTATTTCTTTAATGTTTTTGGGAAGACATTTTTTTACTAGACCTTTTATTTCATAATAAATTACTTCAGTTTATTTTTCAATTATGAAATTAGAGAATCGCTTGCCGGGTTATTTTTCATGAAAAATACGTGACACACCTAGCCTACGGGAAGGGGGTGTTACAACGACACTCCCTTACACACTCACAAGAGGAATAGTGCACTAAAAAGCAAACTGTGTAATCACCTTACACCATTCAAACAAATAAAGTTAGCCCGTCTTTAGGCTATAGGCTTTGTCCCCAAGTAAAAAAGAATAAGAGTTCCAAGACATTCTAATCTCCCTTTTGACCCCTCCTATTTTATTTTGTTAAGGGTTGAAAGAAAGAGGATAGAAGAAACCAAAGACACATTCTCGGTAGAAAGACACATTGGGCATCCAAACTTAATTTCTCTTCATTCCATCTACCATCAAGTCTCCACCCTTTCAAACTAGAATCCTTACGCGTTACCTTAAGCAAGCAAGGAATAAGTGCTAACTCATGTCATTCCCTCTAGCAACATGCCAAACCCATGCACCTCACTCCAAGCAACAATTGAGTGCAATCAGGTACCTCTTGAATGAAGCCATCGGTTTGAGTCAAGTTTGAATGAAAACTTCTAAAGTAAAACAGCCCTAATAGAAGATCATTGATGGAAAAATTGGACATAGCTTGAAGGCCTAGGCTGCATCACTGTACACATACAAAAGAGGAACTATAGCACCTAGCATCTAGCCGAGTATCATCATGAACAAGCTTGCAAACCACCTTCTATTCTCACTCCATCCCTTGGTTCCCAAGAAAATATTGAAGCAAGGTATTCAACCATTATTTGACACGTAATCCTTGGCTTTACCACAAGAACTTGAAGGAAAAATTGAATAGAAGATTGAAGATGCCAAATGGCTCTTCTCGGCCACCAACACAACACTAACCTCTCTTCCACCTCTTCCACCAAGAAGCCAAGCTTCCCTCATTCTCATCTCTTTCTTGTACTAGAAAAGAATCACTTTTGCACCTACTAAGCCATTAGAGTTGAACTAGCTAAGAGAAACAAGTGGTTTTAGGCAATGGTTTTGAAGGAGATAGGGAATCCGATCATGATCTAACTATGTTCATAGAAACTTGTTTAAACTTTAGAAAATTTTCACCCTACGCCCCACAAATTTAGAAAGACTTCATCCTTAGGTAGACATAAGATTCTCATAGCTGCACATAAGAAAACGAATAAGAAACATCATCATAATCCCTAGTCGATTATATCATGGTAAACCTATGGGTGAGTTGTTGGATGAACCATGTTATGTGTTGTTTCTTGAATGTTTTCCTTCTTCAAATGGAGTCTATAAATAGCACCCCTCATGCCTTACTTCATTCCACACCACATGCATAAGAACTTGAGTAATATAGAGAGAAGTTTCAAAAGAGCGAAAGAGCTATAGCTGATCACTTTGAAGGGAAGCTACAACCTAGATAGAATTTCCATGGTAAACACTTGATTCAAGTTGCTTGAGAGTTATATAGGACTCGAAAACATGGAAGTTATGAAGTTGCATGGTTTGGTGAAATTTAGAAAAGATTACAAGTCAAAGTGCTAATTGGTTAGTGTATGACTTTTAGTGACTATTATAGTTCTAACTTTAAACACATCTCTTGTTTCAGCCACCTCATCTTCATAGCTCAAGAAGTTTGTAAGTTGACTTCTAACTTACTTTTGGATAATTTTTATATGACTTTGTGTAAACGCCACATTTATGATATAAAATTATTTTGATCATGAAATGCATTATAACATATGAGGAGCATTGGGTCACTTGATCTTAACATGTGTTGATTTTACATTGTTTAGCATGACACATGAAAATATATCATTTTACATGAAGTATATTACTTGTTACAAAGAATAGCACATGTCACCAAATATGTTTTGTCATGAGCATAACATGAAAAATACCACGATCCAATGCTTGGATGAGGAAATATCCTAGTGAAACTCTATCTCCACTCTGAAGTGATTAAAAATGGAGTGGTAACCTCTGGGTTGATGAAGAATAGTCAACAAACTTTGACTGGTTCCCTTCAAAGGATTTTAGGGCGTTGTCGAATTATAGCACATAACACTAGTGGGTGCCCTAGTTATAACAAGTTATGATCAATGCATTGAAAATTATCTATTCAGCTCTAATGACGTTGTTCAAATTAAAAGTTAGGCTACAGTAACCAATAGGTATTCACGGTACAAAATGGGGAGCCATGATGATACCATATGTTAAGATGAATCATAATTAAAGAAAGAAAGGAACTGGACTAATAAAAGATGAAATGTGTGAAATGTTCTCTGTAAGAAAATGTGTGTCAAAGTTTTCTGAAAGATATTGAGGAATTTGGATGAAAAACAAATATAATTTTTTTCTCTGCATCTCATGCATTCATATCATGTTTATTATCTGTCATGTTTATATTATCTATGTGTATGTTGGTTGTTAGTTTACTGAGATTTCAAGAAATCTCATTATATTAGTTCCAACTCCAATTCCATTCAGGATGGCAGAAGTTGTAGCAGAACCTAAAAATGGTGATGAATGCCAACCCTTGGTTGAGGATAATTGAGGAGGAGCTAGACCCAGATTGCTAGTTGGAGTTAATTATGATATTCTTAGAGATAGTTCAGCATGCCATTTAGCGTGCCTGAGAGATGCTCTGAAAATGTTTTGTTTTAAAACCTCCATGGACCACGACTTGAATAAGGAGATCTATTCTCCATTTGTTTATAAGTACTATGTACCCAACTCATGTTATAGACTTTTAAATGAGGTGTGAATGAATGTTAATGAAGTTATCTTTTTAGTTATTCTAGTACAAAATTTTTACAAGTCACACTTTCGCTACGATTATTACATACTACTACATGAATTATAGGTTGCATTGCATGCTATCTGTCATGAACGGGGATATGTGACTGTGTGTTAGCTGTCCACCATGTGCTGCCACTACTGCCGTCTTGCTCCGCCACTCCTGGCACTACCACAGTAAGCTGCGTGCCACTCTATTTTCGTATAAATTTCTAGGCATCGGCAAATGTAACTAATTGTTTTCCATCTCACAGTGACTTGCACGCACACTCGATGGACCCCTTAGACGACGTGATTGATCATCTAGATTGCCTATCCGCGTCATAAGTAACTCTCCAGGGCGACCCTTGAGTTTAAGATGTAAATTTATTACTAACTCTATTTGCAGTCTGGTTGTGTTAAGAAGGGCCTTGGGCTTGGCAAAATGATGGGCTGATAATTGTAGTTGTTGTTGGAAATTGGGCCGTGGGCCAAATAGAGGATGAAATTACGCATGTAGTTGGGTTGGTGAAACTGTGAATATTATGACTATTGTGATGTTGTATATTGTCTAATGTGTGTTATGCCATGTCATCCAATATACTGTCTGTCATGCATTTACATTTTTTACTGTAATTACTATTGGTTCTGATTATTTAACTGTGCTATGTTATGCCATGTTGTGTGAACTGAAAACAGGGTTTTCGTGTACTGGTGATATCATGTGGGTGTGTGTGTATCACGACCCAAAGTCGAGATGGTGCATTATCTCGGTGGAGCTCCTCTGGTCACTTAGGAGTGTAATAAACTAAGTGACGTCTCCTGGGTTGTCTCTAGGCAATAACGGGCTCGAACGAGACGGTAACACTCTTGTGCTAACTCTGTGGCCTCTCTGCTAGCGGGGACTAAATGATGCCTGGTCACGTATGCACCAGGCACTGAGCTAGGCATTGCTCTTTACAAAGTCACATGCACAGTCGTTAATCGTGGTGTGACGAAGGGAGCCAGCGTGTGCACATGGTCCATAGGGGAGACCACAGTGCATGCATAATACATTGTTGTGTTTCAGGCCAAATGAGTTTTTGGCGTGAGTGTTTTGTTTACATGTATTATTTTTGGGAAAGGGTGGAAGAAATGGATATTGTGGTCTTTTGTTTGTATGGTTGTCTTACTTTGTTGGTTGTACAAGTGCATGTTTTAAACTCTTGATTGTTGCATGTTGGTTACTTACTGAGATTGCAAAATCTCATTGTGGTATTTGCACATACAGTTCTGTTTCATGGAACCGTAGACTTTAATGCAGAGGATGGGTATGAGCAGGAGGGACTGACCCCACTGGAGGAGTGAAGACCTAGGGACTTGTTCCTTGTGTTGTTGCCTTCTCTTATCTAGTCGAATGACTGTATTAGTTTATAGATTTTTTTGGTTGGAGTTCATAATTTGAAATTTTGGTATTCTTAGCAGTTCAGACTGCCCCTTTTTAGTTCTCCGCTGCGTCTATAGCTGTACACTTTTAAGTTGCATTATGCTTGGGGTGTGTGATCCGTGTGGTCTTTGCTTCGACATCCCGTCTCCCTCCGAATCACATGTGGGGGTTGAGGGCACCACACTGACGCTCTGATACCACATGTTTAAATATTTTAACATGATACAATAAATATTGAGATATTTGATTTTCTATGATCCATGACATTAAATAATAACAGTTAAAAACGTACCTTTCTCTATTATAATTTGATGAAAAATCTAATCTGACAATAAGAGAATGATCACCCTAACAACTTTACCTCCGAGTGTCTCTCGATGGCTAGAGATACAATCATGTTGTAGGTGAGAACCCTTAACCCTCTCAGTGCTTAAATAGATTTATGACCATAATGAAATCTAGAGGTATTTGTGTCCCACTATAACTCATTAATTAAGAGATATATTTGAATTAGTATAAATCTATAGAGATATGAGTGTGTAGGACATTGAGTTTTAATAAAACTCATGTATTATGATTGCAACTTCCCGGAATGAAAAACTGCGAACTTGGAAGTCTCCGAATACGAAAACCCAATCCAATTCTCCTCTAACAACTATTCAATCAACCTTTTATCCCTCTCCGAATTGTCGCTCTCGCATTCCACCTTGTAACAGGTCCCGAAATCATAGTTCGTCTTGTCCAACTTGAGTTTCCACCCTTGCCACTAATACACCGTTCTCAAGTTCCTGAACTTGCCCAAGCACATTAGCCCTTTCAATCTCTCTCAAAGTTCGAACTCTTCCTTCACTCGATAGATTATCACTGAGGAATTGATGGATAAGAGGTGCCAAGGCTTAGTGATGCAAGCACAGGTGAGGGTGGGGTCCAGTGTTATGATCCCACTAGAGGAGTAGATGAAGAACACAAAATGATTGTATGAAATGCTTGTAACGAGGAATGCAATGACTCTAATAAATGAGATGAATAAATGGAATGAATATTCTTGTGTTTCTGTTGTGGTGTTGAATAGGTTGCATCCATGTATTAAAGAAACCAGAGAAATGTAAGGAAATGTTTCTATGTTGATTGGTTGTAATGATTGATGTAATATATTGTAAAGGAATACTGTATGGAGAAGGAATGAGAATGCACGAGAAGTATTTGATAAAAAGCTCAGAAGAGCCACTAATTCATATCTACGAGTTCTTTGAGGGACCTAACCTCCAGTACAAAGATTATCAACAAAAAGACATTCCAGATTCCAGAGAGTTCTCCCACAAGGACTCCCCACTACATATACTCGAGCCAACACCTCTAATTGATCATAACCAACTAAGCCCATGGGCCACTAAACAGATTAACAACTCAAATACAATAAAAAGTAACAACTAATTTGGAGGTCCATCAAGCCCGACCCAACTTAATTGGGTTCATTACATTATCCACCCCTTCAAAGAACCTTGTCCTCAAGGTTGAAATATTGATGCAACTTTATAGAATTGGTTCCAATTTAGCATTTCATACTCAGCTTGCTTCTTCTCCACCCCTTGCCAACAGCTACTCTTGTCTTCATTGCCATGGAGGGTCATAACATCCTCTCTCCCTCAAAGGAACCATGTCCTCAAGGTTAATAACAATGGCGCAATTGTCAACCACACTCCAAGATAAGAATATTGAAAGGTATAGAATAGTATAGAAAAGTATAGATTGCAGGCTCTAAGCAATCTTCTGAGATCAAAATCCAATCCTCATCCATGCACCAAAATCACAAACATAACGTCAAGTTTCCCAATCACATCAACTAAAACAAGAGGAGGCAAGTACTGGTCACTAGCTTTAAGTCTATCCTTCCATTTCTTGAGAGCTTCCACCTTATATCCAAATAAGCACACATGGCCAAAAGTGTACCGTAGAGAAACTACATTTAACCCCATTTCTTTTTCCTTTCCTCTATTAAAGGGCCACAATATTTGTTCCTCTATCAGTTCTCAAGGTTGTGGCATATTCATCTCATACCACTCAAAAACACCCTTAAGTGGCAATAGATCAAGCAGTTGAGGGGCACTATTCACCCCCTCTTCTCATTTGCCACCAACATTCAAAAGAGATACATGCCACATAAACTATGAAAGAAGCAAGTGTACAACACCAACAATGAAATTTTTAAGCTTCAAATGGTCACGAATCAGACAAAGAAACGTCTTCCCACACAAAGTCAACTGCACACGTGAAATACCATCCGCATCCACATCATTAAAAGTGAATGTTATTCCTTTATCACAATAAACTTCGTCTCCATCATTACAATACTCACAAATCTCTCTACTGATCCCAGACAAAATTCCATCATCCCATGATCTTTCGCTATCAAAAGGTGCAAAAAAAACCTTAAGGGGCAAAACATCAAGCAAGTGAGGAGCAAGGGAAAGCATAAAAAATGTTTTTCCAAGGAACATATAAAACCAATTCAAATTGTTTCCAACAAGTCCACCATAAACATAGCCTAAAGCTACTCCACATGGTATACATATGTAAAATGTTGCAAACCATGATGTGTTCTGATCAGCGGGGGCACTGTCATCTATAAATGGAGCAGCATGACTTATGAAAGAAGCCTCTCCAACCCCAACCAATGTGACATAATGCAATGGACCAAAAGTCAAATGAACTACCACACCTAATCACAACAATTTTCCAAGCAAATAACCCAAGTAAGGTGGATAACGTGACCTTATAAGGTCTTACCCCTTTCTCAAGCATTTCTTCAAACATGTTCTCTACTCTAACCACCTTCCCACACTAGCTATTTTTACAAGAGAAGTGTACCTTGCATCATATTCCTGAAAGTGTACACACAAATATACCTTATCCATGAGAGTGTAGAAAAAATAACGAGAAATGCTTGAGCGAATGGATTTAAGAGGGAAATCAAGAGTCTTTTGTTGATGGTGCTCCTTTAAGTCTGCTTTGAACTTCCAACATAAATGCGCAAGCATTTGATCTTGCAAGCGTACAGACAGTTGTTTCCTCTGCACGAAACTCGAGGTAGCTTGAACGGAATCCCAAAATGCCCTTTCTCTAGAAGATGAACTTGATATTTTCTCCCTCTCTCTCATGCATGCCAACGCACACCCAGAAAACAAACACTTACAATATCTTGCTCTCTTCTGCCTCTCACTAGCTCGATCTTGCGACTGAACGAAGGTGTGTTTGAAGACCAATTTTTCTTGGAGAAGAGCATCCTCATCGAAACAAACACCATCCTAGGTCCCACTTTTGAATTGAGTATGGGATCCTTTGCGAAGACAGATCTATGGAAGACCACAATGGTCTATTTTGTCGGTGATGGTTGATCTTGAAGACTCTCCCATGAAGTCCAAAATTGGTTCTGATTCTGCAATTTCTTGCCTAGGTTGATAGTGGTGGAATCCTCTATTGGCTTCAAAGAACTATTGAAAATAGAGAGAAACGGAACATTCTCCCCCTTCAATTGGACAACATTTTTTTCTTCATTTACTATCGATTTTTGTATTTCTTTGATTGAATCCGTAGAATCTCCAGAATCACAGATGGGCTCTTCATCCTTCGCGCCCTTTTCATCATCCATCCAACTGAGATGACTAGAATCAGATATTCCAAATATGGGATCGACCCCCTCAGGAGTTACGGGCATATCTACACCATTTTTTTTTACGATTCCATTTTCTTCCTGCACTACCAATGGAATCGTTGATTGAAGGTGTAACTGCTTCCTTCTCTTCTACTAATTTTTTTGAGCTAAAGTCTTCACTAACTGCGACATTTCCTCCAGGACACTCAACAACAGACTTCGATTCTTCTTCGTCCACCTTGTATTCAACAACTACTGACCTCCGTTTCCTAACCTTTAATCTTACTAATTTTTTCATAACATCGTACCGATTTGTAATATTGTTCTGCCTTACCACCCAATGAAGCATCATATCTATCAAGTTGTTAAAGCTGTTATTAAAACTCTGAAGACTCTTTTCATCAGCGTCTACCCGCAGTTGTAAGGCCTCTAGTTGCTGCTCAAAAAATAGTTCATCCTCCATTGATCTTCGACTTTAGATACCACTTGTTATGATTCCACTAGAGGAGTAGATGAATAACACAGAATGATTGTATGAAATGCTTGTAACGAGGAATGCAGTGACTGTAATAAATGAGATGAATAAATGAAATGAATATTCATGTGTTTCTGTTGTGGTGTTGAATGGGTTGCATCCGTGTATTAAAGAAACTAGAGAAATGTTAGGAAATGTTTCTATGTTGATTGGTTGTAATGATGGATGTAATATATTGTAAAGGAATACTGTATGGAGAATGAATGGGAATGCATGGGAAGTGTTTGATAAAAAGCTCAGAAGAGCCACTGATTCATAGCTACGGGTTCTTCGAGGGACCCAAACTCCATTACAGAGATGATTAACATAAAGATATTCCAGATTCCAGAGAGTTCTCCCACAAGGACTCCCCACTACATATACTCGAGCCAACACGTCCAATTGACCATAACCAACTAAGCCCATGGGCCATTAAACTGATTAACGACTCAAATACAATAAAAAGTAACAACTAATTTGGAGGCCCATCAAGCCCAGCCCAACTTAATTGAGTTCATTACATCTAGGGGCTCGTTCGAGTGATGGTTTGGTACTGTTGAGCGAGGAAGTCCCATTGAGAAGGGTGTTTGAGGAGTCGATTGATTGAAGTCTAGGTCATGGAAAAAAGTAAGGCAAGATGGCAACTCGTAGAAGTCTAGGTCACGGGAAGGCAAGGCAAGATGGCAACATTTGAAGTTCAGAATTTTTGGTCATTTCCTCACCTGCCAGCACAAGGTGTGGCTGGTGTGTTAAAACCAAGGGGAAGGAATAGAATTTTCCATTTGAACCCATGTTATTGTACACATTGATCTATGTGTCAAGTGTGTTAAAAATATTGGCTGCTCTTTTGCATAACTCTTTTTTTCAAAATTTTATAATACTTTTCCAATTATTCAATATACCAGAGCAGGGTTTTTTAACAATCCTCCACATTGTCCAACGTGATGGTGACATGGATTTAAAAAATAAAAGAAGAAGAAAGGAGGACGAACTTGTTTAAAGAGAACTTCATTTGCAACCCTTTAAAATCTGTGCTTGTCTATTTTAGTCCCCAACATCAGCGAATCCCCCAACACTAATCCAAATAGGCAACCATCAAAGACTAACTTGGTTAAGGGTCTATTTGAGATTACGTTAAGAGTCTTCAAAAGTGTTTAAATAGTTTTAAAAGCTTTTTAATGGAAAACTTATGTTGTTTGACTGTTACATATTAAAGTACTTTTTAATATCAAATAAGCTAAAAAGTACGTTTGATGAAAAATATTATTTTGATGATTTTTCTCAAACATGCTTTTCTAGATAATGCGGAACGTAGTTTCAATTTTAAAAGAACTGTCAATGAGCAAAAATACCCCTACAACTTTTAAATAATTACAACGTTTAAGCTTTCAAGTATATGGTCATAATCTGTAAAAACTTAAATCATCTTTCTTGTCATTTATACCTCAAAAAGTAATTATCTAATTTTTTTCTAAACAAATATAACATGTTTGAAGGTACTTTAAACATATAGTTACTAGACAGTAAATAAATTTTTAATAGTATAACTTATTACTTAAGCTATAAGTTATAAACTTTAAAGCTATAAGTTATAACAGAGATGTTTAAAGGATCATTTTGGAAGGGGATGCAATGGCAGTAGTAATAGCTCTTAAAGGATTTGAGGAACGATGGAGCTCAATGGGGTTGATTATAAGAGATGCCAAGGAGATTTTAAGCCAAGTGAACCATTGGACTGCTAGGCATGTTCCTAGAAATGTCAATATAATGGCTCATACTTTAGCAAATCGTGCTTTATAACTCTCTGAGGAGAGTATTGAGTTAGAGGATTATCCTCATTGTATTTATTCTTTGCTCTAAAGAGATTCAATAAAGATAATATTTTCCTAAAAAAAATTAGTTGGACTATACCAAGAAATTTATAAGATATTGGAGCTTATTTATGCTATAAACTATTCTTATAAATAATCTAAATTTAAAAATAACCCAATGTGGAACTTATAAGATCTCGTTTGTGTACACAAATTGTAACGCCCATCCTTGTGGTGAAACTTTAAAAATAGTTTTAGAAAATGAGACAGGATTTACTGAAATTTTTTCAAAATTTTTCCTTCCCTTCCCAAGATATAAAATATTCTATGGAAAAAAAACTCACTTGCTTTATAAATTAAAAAAAAGTTTATAGCGGTATTTCTTTAAATAAAAATATACAGTCCTTTTACAAAATGTGAGTTCATACATTCAATGAAAGCTGCCTAGGCTTCTGTCACATTTCCCTTGAGCCATGTTTGTCTTGACGCTTCATCCTCATTTTGTTCTTGAGAGGAGGAGGGGCACAAATAAAAACAAAATTAATCGAATAATCACTAAGCATTACTTCATATTGTAAAAATATACTAGCATAGGTTTTCATTTATACATTTATTATTTCTCTACATACTTCACATAAAACATTTATCTTCTTTTGGAAACATTACAAGGTGGAGGTTTTTCTTTAAAAGTTTTCATTCCTCATAAAACATTTTCTACACCTTATACATTTCTTCATAAAGAGATAAAACATTTTATACATTCAATTAACTCTTATCACTTTCCTTTGACCGGTATACACTGTTACGCTCTGTGTGTTAGGGTTACAGGTCTTTTGGACCTGGACCCTGTCCATTGCCATAGGTTAGGAATCTCTTTCCATTAGGATGAAACCATTGGGTGTAACCGATCCGGCATTGCAATCTGCCCCTTTCCTCTTTGTGCCATTGTTCATTTGCTCATGGTCGTTACGTAGTTTCATACATTAAAACATTTCTTTCATTCATTTCCTTTTCATTCAATCATTCATCAGTCCATTTCATTTTATAAAACATAATTTCAAAGCATAAATATAAACATCATCAATAAATGTCATTTCATAGTGTGACGCTCCCAGTTTCGGCACGAGATCGGATGGACTCTAAAGTATTGGGACATGCAACACAAAGTTAGTTGCCTTTGTTCATTACAATTAAAGATACAATCCACCTAGCACACATCTAGCAATATGCAATATTTGTAGCGGATAACTTTTTTTCCTTGAGCAATACTATGCATCAAATGAGATATATTTCAAAAACCTTGAAACATAATACATAAATAGTAAAGTGATGGACGTTCTTGATTACAGCATAGGTCCAAAAGGTCTGCAATCACAAAAGTACGGGTGACAGGGCTTCATAAGTATATGCATAAACTGAAACATCTACTAGGCTAATCCGTTGAGTAGCTCGCGCAACTCGGTTAGGGCTGCCTAGTTGACCATCTCCAGTCAGCCACGTCCATTGTACCTCCTGGTCCTGACACATTGTCTTCTATTCCGGAGAGAATAATAGTTGAAACTACCATGATGATATTTTAGAACAAATCTCAGCAAGTTAATAGAGAACTTAATTGGCAGTTTAAGAATGCATGCATGATAGTAAAAACATGAATGCATAACATGATCATAAATAAGCTTGACATGACTTGACATTTAACATGACGTGTACTGACATAAATTAAACTTAAACCTAAACTGGACTTGAAACTGAATTGAAATTGAACTTGACCTGACATGAACTAGAACATGAACTAAACTTGGATTGAACTTGAACTGAACATGAAATTCATAAATTTGGAATCTTGTTCATTAATAGTATGAATAATAAAAGTGACCATGTGGGTGCTACATGGTTCCCATCGAGCCATGTGTCCTTACCAATTACCGCATCACAACACAGGTATCTGCACCAGCTATAAGTGCATTAACATACGTACCAGTAAACATGTATCTTCACCTGCTATGGAAAATGAATGTACATATCCCATGATAGGTATCTACACTAGCACGAGTACATATAACATGAAATTGAAAGTAGGGGGCACCATCGGTGTTAGTGCCTGCTCTGCTCTGGTGACCAATTAATTATACCCCATTCAAAACTCATTGATCCTTACCTTGTCAACCCATGAGATTTCACACTAATTTAGACAATCTAGTATGAACAAAGGAGTTCCACTAGGATATTACCTCATCTTAACATTTAAGGTCTTGATAAACGTAAACAAACTTGACTTGACGTGGAAGAATTGTTTTCGAGACACACTCTGTACTTGAGACATGACTTGACATGAAACGAAAGGACAAATGACCTGATGTAACATAACGTGACATGTACATGAGACAAATGACATGGCATGACATGAAACAGATAAATATTTTGTGACATAACATAACATGTAACAAATAAATATTTCGTGACATGGCATAATGTGTAATAGATAAACATTACGTGATAGAATATAATGTATAACAAATAAACATTTGCGTGACAAAATATAATGTCTAACAGATAAACATCGCGTGATAGAATAAAATATGTAAAAGACAAACATGTAGTGACATCGCATAGCATAGCATAGCATATATGATGACATAGGAACATAACCAATCGTCCCCTTACCAACACACATAGACATTAATCTGATAGTAAGTTTGAAGCTAACTTCTAACTTACAATGATCATTGTGTTATGGAGTAAAAATGCGTGAAACGTGAGAAACTACAAATAGAGATTTCTAAACGTCAGAAACTACTCACTAACAATTTAGAAACATAAAAATACTATCTTAGAGTAAAATTACCATTTTACCCCTAACTTAAGGATTTCACATCCTAACTTCAAAACTCACCGAAATTTACAAACATGCCTTGGCTGAAACACACATAGGTCAAATCTCTTGATTTTTGTTGCAATCCTATCCGAAACATAGCATGAAATAACTCACAAATCAACAACATAATATGGTTACAAATCAAGTCCTAGAGTAGATCAAAGTATTAAACTCAAGATCACATGGCCAAAATTAAATCAAAACATCAATCTACCCCAAAACCTCAAATACATGACCTAACCGAACTCCTTCATGCATAAAAAATCATATGTTCAAAACCCACATAAAAAAAATCCTTAAAATAACATCCTAACATGTAAATCAAAGTTTTAGGATCATCATACAAAAATCTCAAGCCATTGGAGCATGTTTTCACAACAAAAGATTCAAGCTGAGTGAAAATAAAATCTGTTTTCATCCTTCCAGTTTTCAACTTTTTTTATTTAAGTAAAACTTTCATCAAAATCTTATAACATGCAATGAATCTTCTTCAAACTTATACATTATCATGTAAACCATACTCCATAAAAAAGCCAGACCAAGATCTTGCCAACAACTGGGTCAAAATCATCAAAATATCACACATTGTCCAGTTTATCGCCCAAAATGACCTCTTCATATTAAACCAACTTCTGACCTATAAAATGACCATGAAAATCAACATAAAGATACGTAAAAAAAGCTAAACTCGAAGAGGAATGACTTTTGTGAAGGATACTTCATGAGAAAATACTTACAACTATTCAAAAAAGTCAAGCAAGGTAAGCCAGAAAATCTACCCGAGAGCTTCTCTGGTTTTCTCTCCAAGAAAATAGGTGAAAAGTGATCCAATGAAGTGGGAAAGGACCTGGAAGACTCTTAAATATTTGGAGAGTGATCTGAGGGGTGTGAGTGACACTTAGAGTGATGTGTGTGTCAGCTAAAACAAGGGGCAAAACCGGCCCATGATTTTCTGCCACAAGCTGCCATGTGAGAGGGAGAAGTGAGGTGGCCTTTGACCTTCACATCATGTACTGTTTGTGGCTGCTTTGGGTAGTGTTTGGGCTGCCATGGTAGGGAGGAAACTTCCACCACAAGGCATGTAACGCCCTGGTCCCGCAGGGATCGAAGAGTTACTCCCTATAACTGAAAACTCACAATTCATCAATGTATTTATAGACTCTAAAATATAAAGTCATCAGAATACTATAGAATCTCTCAATAAAAATCCGCCACTTCTCAGAAATCTTCTATGAGTAAACCACTATGCTTAAATAATCATCACACCGATGCTCCATAATCCTGATCCTTAGCTGGACTATTCAAAATCATCTGAAAAATATATGGAGATAAGGGGTGAGTTATCAACAACTCAGTAAACATAGAACATATACTAATGTGTAAACATGAGCATTTTCACAGAGTTCAGAATGCAAAAACAAAACATTTCAGTATCATTATGCAAATCTCAAAAAAATACATTTTATCAGAAAATCAGAGCGACTTCTGAAATATTTCATATTCAGAAACCAACTTTTCATATTCAAAGACTCCTTTGGCACAACATGACTGAACATTTTCGTCTTATTATATCATATCAGAGCATCATATCAGAACATAGACCATGTTTAACCCCCGTGGTAGGGTTGTGCATCCTGCGGAAAGCCAAACGGAACATAAATCACCATGTTACCAAAATGATTGCACTCAGAACAGAAAACCACTATTATATCCCGTGACAGGCCAGAGGTCACTATTATCTCCCGTGACAGGGCCAAATGTCATTATTATATCCCGTGATAGAGCCGGAGGTCACTATTGTATCCCGTGACAGGGCCAGAGGTCACTATTATATCCCGTGACAGGGCCAGAGGACATTATTATATCCCGTGACAGGGCCACATATTAGAGCAAAACATAATTAGAATCACCATATCAGAGTCAGAATCAGAGTCAGAACAGAATCAGAAAGTCATGCCAAAGGTTTTTCAGATGCCACATAATATCTAAACATAGTACTGATATTCAGATCATTTCACATTTTCCAAAACAGATTTAGAACATCTTCACGTCACATGCGAAATTTATCAAATTTTCATATTCACTCATTTGTCCCAGTTCAATAACAGAATATAAAAAATAAGCTCATGTCTACACCAGTCATGACAGAAAATATTTTTTTCTTAAATATAATCTCATGAGTAATGCAGAACAAATATCTGAGGTTGTTTTCAGATTTCTTTTCATAACAAAACATGCACATTTTCCAAGAAGGACCTCAGTTCATTTTATTTTAATGCAAAGTCTAGCATAGGAACCCCGTTTACCTGGACTTCTTAGCTTTTCAGAATTTTCCTCAAAAATACCGAACAAATATTAATCGTCACCTATAAAAATATTCACGTAACTTTCATAAATTTCCAACCAACCACGTATTTCGATATTAAAACTTAAAAATGCTAAAAGAACCTATTTTAAGAACCTCAAAACCTAAAATTCTCATAATACCTAAAATAAGAACATTTTCTAAGACCATCAATATCCACTTAATCGAATTCATACAGAAGAAGAAAATTTATCGAATAAGTATTATGATAAATATAGAACTCAATAAAAATTAATATTTAAAAAAATATCTAAAATACCAACAATATTTTATAAATAAAAGAATACATTGGTTACTAAACTTTTCCTAAAATAATTCATGAAAAACTCACCTCTTATGAAAAAAATAGATTTACTTCCTTTAACTAACAATATTATTAAAATACAATATAATATTTATTGAAACTTAAAACAAAATCCTATTTAAATAAAAACTCAACACAAAAAATACTTCTCAGCAGAAAACTCAATTCGTGAACTTTCTAATATATATTAGGTTAAAACTAGTAAGTGCCCAAGTTAAAAATTTACTTATAAATATACACACACATATATATATATATATATATATATAAATATATATATAAACACCCTATACGTAAAACAACCGATAAACATACAAAAGAATAAACGAAAAAAATGCAGCGGCTGCAGGGACTCACCGAGATGGTGAATTGCAACGGCGCTATGTGCGACGGGAGGTGGTGCACTCGGTGGCTATGCACTGGACGAGAAAGAGAGAGAGAGATGCATGGTGAGAGAGAGCTTACAGGAGAGTAAACCGAACGTGAGAGACAGAAAATAGAGAGGGAGGTGGCAAGAGGCGGACCTGGGGTGACGGAAAACTTCGCCGGCGGTTTCTGGAGCCGCAATGTGAAGGAGCTCACGGTGGTTAATGGTTGCAATGGCTCACGGTAGGAGGAGAAACATCCTCTGTTTCGGGAGTGAAAAACAGAGGCTTGCGGGATGGCTATCGAGGGCTACACTGGTGGGTTCACGGCTGGGTCACGGTGGTGGCGTATGGCAGCGTTGAGGAGGAGCAAGCGGCGACTTGACTTCCTTGGGAGGCTGCATTTTCCAGGAGATGGTTGGGTAAAACCGTGAAGATGCAGGATGGCTTTTGGTCGTGCGCGGACGAGTCTCTTGCCGTGCGATCCGCTTGCTCAGCGTCTCACGTGGTGCAATGGTTGCCCGTGGTTGTTGACCTCCTTGTATGAGCGGGACGCTCTCACGGTAATGGCATGCTGCTACGGCTAAGGCCGAGATGGACGCGATGGAGCACAATGAGGCATTGAGCCTTGGTGAAGGAAGCTAACGGTGGAGGGTAAAGGCGTCGGTTTTACGTGTGTGGAAAAGGAGGTTGGCGTCGAACTAGGAGGGGCTGCACGATGGTGAACTCTAGAGGTTGGTGGCAGCGACGGCACAGGGCAGTCTTCAAAAAATATAAGATGAAAACGTGTGTCTATACGGGTGATAAGAAAAACCCTAAAGTTTGAAAAGAGAAAGACGTGCATGGGTGCGTGGGAAAAAAATAAATAAAACAATAATAATTAAAGTCCAACAATAAAATTATTCATTAAAGCAAAAAAAAACAAATTTAAAAACAAACATTAATTAATAACACCAAAGCACATCAAAGTAAATTTCACAACTTAAGCATTATAAAATAAATCCAACGAGAAAAAAAAAATCGATAAATTTTAAAACAAGAACAATAATATTTAAATTAATTAAAATAATCTTTCACTAAAAAGAACAATATAGTAAAAAAAAAATAAAAAATACGGGGTATTACAAGGCATGCTTTGGTGGCTCAATTTCGTGGACCTTAACTGAATGGGTTTCCATTTAGCCTTCCAACAGAGTTTAGTTGGAGTTTGGGTTGCTATCAAGCCCAAATCAAATTTTTCTTAACCCAATGAAATTACCAAGGTTTAAAATAATAAATAATAATATCATGACATGAACTTGAGTTGGTTAATAACATGTAGAAGTGATTTAATCAAGTGATTAACCACTAAACTAAAACCATGTTCATTTACGATTTGGAGGCAAACGTTGGGGTTTAAGGAAACCATTTGGAGTTTCGGTTTCAACCAAACTTTTGGGGTTTCAATTGGATTCCATGTGTTTAGGATTTCTTTAGGGCTGAAAGCCTATTTTGTTTGGTACAAATTGTATAGTAGGATGGAATAAGATTTTGCTTAGGTGGCATGATCACAAAACTTGATTTTCGTCACTTTTTTCCATTTCATGGTTCCGCTTGGTGAGAAGTGTCCAATACTATTCACCAAGTATGACTAAGATCTTTTCAAGCGTCCAAATAAAACTTCTCTGGCCTAATTTGAACATTCTACACTGTGATTTTGAAAACACTGCTCTAGGTACTACTACGAGGTTACTATTCACTCTGAAAAAGTAAAAATAAACTTTACACTGTAAAATCATATATAAGCATTTCGTCCAAATATCGAAAATTGCTTAATTGCTCCATTAAATCGTAATATTCCTCTGGGTCTCATGGCATAGACTGTATCTCATTCTGAGACTTCTAGGTACCTCAAATAAATAAAATTACATTTCTGACACCATAGTGAGTGGCAATATTAACTATGCTGACAGACTAAAACTTATGCGATTGGTCGATTCGTGAAAATCTTCATGGCTTTCATGAAGTTCCTAAAGCCTAAAGAATTCCTTCGTTGAATATATGGCGGGCTGTTACAGATAGTTTAATATTTCTTATAGTAAAAAGTTTTCTAGGGATACCCCAAATGGAATTTCTTTATATGGGCAGATGATTATAAAGAAAGACAAGATGAACATACAAAAATAGTGAATGAAGTTAAAAAATAGAGGATGAAGTCTTGAAAATGGAGCTTTAGGTTTAGAAGATGGAGGATGGGGTCATGAAAAGTGAGTTTAAAGTTCAGAAGATAGAAAATGAACTTATAGCAATGACAAATGAGATGCAAAATGAGCATAATGAGATTAGAAAGCAAAAGGTAGAGAACAAGTGTTACTGGCTATGCATGTACTGGAGATTGATTATATAATCATTTTCAACTAGTTTGGCACCATTGGAGGCTCACTCCAAACGACTTTCCGCTATGAGGACTGTGTCAGCGAAAGAGGGCAAACCGCCATCCAGGAGCAAAAAGGAAGGCAAAGAATGGAGTCCTTCCTTGTTGAGTGGAAGGCAAAGATGATCATCCCTTGATTTGGTGGAAAACAAGGCAACGATGGTCTGTAGAGTGCAAGTAGTCCAACGGAAGGGCGAGCAAGCACCTAGGTGAGAATGAGGAGATGAAAAGGCTTGTAGTTCTGGAAAGGCACATCTTTCGTACAAAGGTGACGAATGAGCTTAAGGCGAGCAATGTTCAAGGACATGACCCTTGAATATGTGCGAGCTTTCTGGGATCACACAGAAACACTTAGAAGGTGGTAGTGCCGCAGAAGTCCACACTTTATCTAAAGAGTCACATTCAGAATGAGCTTGTAAAAAGGATTAGGACTCGATATACCATATCGTTTGAACCTAGACGTATGGTCCAACGCCATGTGGGAAATCCTCATTTCAAGAAAGGCAGGGGATTGGACTTAAAGCATGCTGTAAGGACATGCTAAGTATGCCCTACCAACCTATCTCTGTCATCCTCTAGCAGAACGATCGAGACTAAAGGACCCCTATTCAAGCATGTCTGGAGTAAGAAGGACTTTAGAAAGACTGTGAGGGTCCCACCTAACACAAAAGGGGACAAACTATTTCTGGAGTTGAGTGGAAGAAAAACATTAGAAACACTCCAATGGTTTAAGGAATCAACACTAGGAGATGCAGAGTACTGCTAGTCCAATATTTGGGTGAGCAAGCACCTTGTAAAAGGCTCGAGTGACATGTCTCATAGCGAGGTGGAGATGAGTGTTTCAACCATGGTAGGTGAGCTAGAAAAGTTGGTTGTTGTGAAGGAGAGAACGAGGAGATGAAGAGGCTGATGAACTCATATGACAGATCAACCCAGATGTGGGAACTTTCTGAGATAACACGGAAGGGCTAAAAAATGTGATAATGGCATATGCAGAAGATCACACTCCATCTAAAGGGTCACATCCAGAGTGAGTCTGCAATGCATGGAGAAGGCACGACAAGTCGTGTCGTCTGGACTTAGAAGTATGGCCCGATGCCATGTGAAGAACCCTCGTTCAAGGAAAGACTAAAAAGTTGGCAAGTCGTAGGGGTGTATAGACCATACCTAGCCATTTATCTCTATTATCTTGCAGTGTAATAAACAAGGATGAAGGACTCTTATGCAAGCATACCTGGAGTTAGAGATCTAGCAGAAAGGATATCTGATAGTCCCACCTTATTTAAATGGCCTAGACGTGGAACAAGATCTCAATTTTGAGACTTTATTCACCAAAGAGCTCGATAAGACAATTGATTCAGAAAGCAAGGAGCAAAGAGGAGATGAGAGGACTTCCAACATATGAATGTAGGTTAGCTTCTAAGACAGTGCTAGGTAATATAGGGTGAATGTTGTGAGTAAGAGACATTGCATTATCTTTGTAACTTCTCTCCCCCATTCTACAAGCATGATAAATATTTCAATCATTATGCTTATATCTATATTACGCATTGATTTTTCGATGTTTTGAATGTTTTAAGGTTTTACCTTTTTCCAATACATAACTCTGAATCCCTATGTGGAAACCCAATATCTCTATGTAAGAATGTCTATCTCTGTGTGAGAATTTGATAGCATGAATCTATAATCATGGTACAGGATGGAGAATTCCTCGAGACCATTCTGCAAAATGTTGCCACGTGCTTCACACAAGAACAAGAATGTCTTGTGGGGATTGGGGTGGAACGGTGTCGTACTTGTCCACATCTGATAGTCGGGATGTGGGATCCCCCAGCGTATCACATGTGTGACGAATATTTATGTGATGAGCACCTGTGTGGTGGAAGATTGTTACTGGGACTAAACTAGGTTGAATACTAGTTTTTATGAGTTTTTATCATTGGAGATGGATTATTCCTCATCATACTAATACTATTTAGTTTTGATGTATTTTGCATAAAAGAAAAGGCAAGTCCCTACAGGGTAATACCTCACTATGCCTATGTATATGTTTTACTGAGAGGGTTTCCTCACCAGGTTTAAGGATGCACATAGCTGTAAGAGTGAGGGTGATTCCTCACCACGCATATCCAATATTTTTATGAAAAGTGTTCATAGCATCTTTGGTAGCATTATCTCTCATTAGCAGTCTTGTCACAGCTGTCTAACCTACCTATGGTTTCGATCTCAGGACCATAGATTATGATGTAGGTCCAGACCTCGGTATCATGCCTGGGGAAGAGTAGTCAAACCCACCTGAGCCCTGAGTATGGAGACTGGTACCTGTCTTAGTACCAGTTCTTGTCGTAGCTACCTTGTGCCTTCCATTAGAATGTGTAATATTGAGTTGGGCAACTACTTTTAAACCGGTCGCCACCTTATGATGACTAATTCTATGTTTTGGATGATGTAATATTTTGGGATTTAATGAAGAGCGAGACGACCCATTTTGCTAGGAAGTTTAGTATTCTGGTACTTGCTAGTTAACGTTGTTACTATAATGTATTTTGCTTAAAATTCCACTGCGATCCCATGTATGGATATCTTACACGTGTAGTTTCCTTTGAAAAATTACACGCCTATTCAATTCCCTCTTGGGTGTTGAACATTGGCCAACATCCTTGGCACCACGGATCCCTTGTCTAGACCTTCATGAGGAATGGGGTGCCACATCATGGTATTAGAGCGTGTTTATACGTGACTCTGGGAAACTCTTAGAAATATAGGACAACACCAAAAAATAGGAATTGATCTAGTACCATAGCCTAAAAATTTAGTGTTAAGCTTGAACTGTGATTAGGGTGGTGAGATTGGATAACATGTAATAGGCTTGAGTTTTGTAGAAGGACTTGAGGATGGTGCGACCGAGGGTTTCGCGAGGAGAGGAAACGTCGAATGCTGAGTGGTCACGAGGGAGGATCGTCTGACAGAGGGAGAGAGATAAGGAACTAGCTAGAATGCTTGATAGGATAGCAAACGTGTTGAAGCAACAACATGAGATGTATTCTCATCACATGCAAGTTTAGTGGCTAGGATCCCCTAGGAAGGAAGGAAGGGGATGTATGCATGAGCGATTTTTGGCTCATCGCTACCAGAGATTCTTCGAAAACGAGAGACCGATAAGGCCAAAAAAGAGGATATGCGACACAAAGAGGACATTTGAGGTGTGTGGATGCATCGATGACCAAAAAGTGTTGTGTCCTAATGCAAGAAAAGAGGGTAGTGGCTTACGCTTCTAGGCAATTAAAGGACCACGAGATGAATTATCCTACCCACGACCTAGAACTAGCATGTAACAGCCCGCCAGAAATTCAAGCGATGAATTTCTTTAGGCTTTAAAAATCTTGTGAAAACCTGAAAGTTTTCACGAATCGACTCTATCGCATAGGTTTTAGTCTGTTAGCATAATTAGTGTTGTCACTTACTATGGTGCGAAAAGTGTAATTTTATTTATTTGAGGTCCTAGAAGTTTCAAAATGGGATATGGTTTGCACCATTAGTTTCAATTGAATATTTAAGATTTTATGGCGCAATAACTCATTTTCAGTTTTCGGACAAAATGCTTGTTTGAATACGTGTTTTGATTATTTCAAGGCACTTCGGAGCTTAAATTTGATAAGCGATTTGCACTCCAAGGTTAGTTTGATTATTTACGATTTTATAGTGCAAAGTTATTTTTCACCTTTTTTGAGTGAATAGTAACCTCAATAGTAGCATCAAGTGCAATGTTGTCAAAATCACAGTGTTGAATGTCCAAATTAGGTTAGAGAAATTTTATTTGGACACTTGGAAAGATCTTAGCTATAGTTGGTGAATATTATGTGACACTTGACACCAAGAGGAACCATGAGATGGAAATGTGAAGGAAATCAATCATTGAGATCATGCCACCAAGCAAAACACTATTCCATCCAACCATCCAATTTGTGTCAAACCAAAATGAGTTTCAACCCTAGAGAAAACTTAAATACTTGGAATCTAATTGAAACCCCAAAAAATTGGTTGAAACAAAAACCCTAAATGGTTTCCCCAAACCCCAAATTTGCTTCCAAACCTTAAATGGATCATGTTTCTAGCTTGGTGTTTAATCACTTGATTAAATCACTTCCACATGCTACTAACCATTCAAATTTATGTTATGAAATTATTATTAAATTCTTTAAACTTTAGAAATTCTATTGGGCTAAGAAAAATTAGATTTGTGCTTGATAGCAGCCGAAACCCTCTTTAAACTCTAAATTGAGGCCCATTCGGTTAAGTCCCATTAAGGCATACGAAATTGAGCCACCTTTACAACGCTTGTGTAGGAAGTTTTCCCCTGCCATGGCTAACTAAAAACTGCCCAAAGCAGCCTCAAGTTGTACTTGATGTGAAGGCCAATGCCACCTCATCACCACCCCCTCACTCGGCAATCCAAGGGCTGGTTTTGCCCCTTGTTTTGGCTGACACAACCATCACTCAAGTGTCATTCACAGCCCTCTCTTCACCCTTCAGTTGTGTAAGAAGGTGTCTAAGTCCATTCCCTTTGATTTCATCCATTTCCAATACGTTTCTTGGAGAGAAACTTAGTTCTCTCGAACAGTTTTCTTGACTCACTTTGCACACCCTTTTGAAGCTTTTGTAAGTACTTTCCCACAAAGTTCCCTTTGCAAGAGTTGTTCCTCTTTTAGTCTATTTTTTGTGGATATTTTTTGTGTTGATTTTCATGGTTATTTGATTAGTAAAAAGTTGTTTTAAGGTTGGAAAGTGCTTGTTATTTTGGTGTTTTTGACCAAGCTACTAGAAATCTCTTGGTCTATTTTGTTTATGGAATGTAGTTAACATGTTTATATGAAATTTTGATTAGGATTCATTGCATGTTATAAGTATTTGATGAAAGTTCTTCTTAGATCTAAAAAGTTGGAAACTAGAAGGAGTAAAACAATTTTGTAAAAGCTTGGATATTTTATGGTAAAATATGCTCTAATGGCTTTGATATTTTAATATGATGATACTAAGTCTTTGATCTACATGTTAGGATGTTATTTTGAAAATTTTTTATGTTGATTTTAAAGATATGATTTTTTATGTACGAAGAGACTCGGTTAGGTCATACATTTGAGGTTTACGGGTATATGAATGTTTTGATGCAAATATGGCCATGTGATCTTGAGTTTAATTCTTCGATCTACTCTAGGAAATGCTTTTTAACCATATGATGTTGTTAGTTTGTGAATTTTTCCATGGTAAGTTTCAGATCAAAGGATTTGATCAAGAACTAAACCTTAAGACAATCGGTTTTGAGAATAAGTGTTGAAGCTGAGAGTTTGGTGTTAGATCTTGTCATTTTGTGATGTTTGCTTGATGATTCAAAGCATGATAATTTTTAAAGTGTGTTATGAATATATTGGAAGTGTGTATTTTTTAGCTTTTAGAGTTCTTGGAAATGTTCTAAAAAAAGACAAAACCTTGAGAATCAAAAGTTATGTTTTTAGTTAAAATTTGGAACTTTGTTTTAAAAAGATTTTTGTAAAGTGGGGTTTTTTTTAGGTTGATCTTGTATGGTTTTTAAACATAGGATGTGATCATCCATAAGGCAATATTTTGGCTTTAAGCGTGAGGAATGAGGTTGATAGAATTGCAACAAAAATAAGAGTTTTTGCCCTTGAAGGTTTCGGCCTTAGTGTGTTTGTGATAGTTGTGATGTGTTTTAAATTTTTATAATTAGATATTTGGATTTAAGACAATACATGAAGAATGTAAATTTTGATAAGTTTTGGAGTTAGGATGTATAATCCTTAAGTTAGGGGTAAAATGATAATTTTTTCACATGTAGATGGTAAAATGGTCATTTTACTCTTAGATGGTATTTTCATGTTTCTAAGTTATTAGTGATAAACTTTCTAACGTTTAGAAATCCCTACTTACAGTTTCTCGTTTCACATTTTTTTCTTCGTAACGCGACAGTCACTATAAGTTAGCTTCTCACATACTATCAGATTACTATGTATGTATGTTGGTAAGGGAACTATTGTTTATGTACTTATGTTGTCATATAGTCCATTTTGTGCCTTATCACTATATGTTTATCTGTTATACATATTACATTCTGTCATGAATTTATTTATCTGTCATATAATATATTCGGTCACGTAATATTTATCTGTTAAACAACATATTCTATCACTCAATGTTTATCTGTTACACGTTATGTCATGTCATGTAATTTTTATCTATTATACATTATGTCATGTCACGAAATGTTTGTCTGTTATATGTTGTGCCATGTCACGAAATGCTTGTTTGTTTCATGTTATGTCATGCAACGTAGCTCACGTACATGTCACATCACGTTACGTCAGGTTATCTATCCTTTCATTTCATGTCACGTTATGTCTCGAGTACAGTTTGTGTATCTCAAAAATAGTATTTCCACATCAGTCAAGTCTGTTTACGTTTATCACAACCCTAAGTGCTAGGATGAGGTAATATTTTAGTAGAATTCCTTTGTTCACGATGAAGTGTCTAAACTAGTGTGAAATTACATAGATTGACAAGGTAAAAATCAACAGACTTCAAATGTAGCCTAATTAACTGGTCATTAGAATGAAGTCAGGCACTAATGCCGATTTTGATGGGTCGGAAGTAGTACAAACCCGTTTACGAGGTTTGATTCGTATGGATCATTTGGGAATTCCTTTCATTAGAGAGAAATGAGGTTTTGTTGTTTAGAGATTTTTTATGGAAGGTTTGGGTTTGTTTGGTTTCAGTGGTTGGCTAACACCTTGATTTTGGGCTTATTGTTTATTTTATAATCTTAGGTGTTTGAGGGTATTATAACTATGGTGTTCCTCCGCTATAAGTGAGATTTCTAATAAAACTCAAGGTAGAGGCCACTCATGGACATGGGGCCCTAACTTTTATTAGAAAAAAAAAAGGCACTAACGCTACCTACATTTCAATTTCATGTTGTTCGTACCCATGTTGGTGCAAATACTTGACATGGGATACGTACATTACGTGTTCTATAGTAGGTGTAGATACTTGTGAACTGGCACATATATTAACACACTCACAGTTGGTGCAGATGCCTGTGTTGTGATGTGGTAATCGATAAAGACACAAGGATCAAGGGTAACTGTGTAGCACCCACATGTTCACGTTTATTAATTATGTCTATTTAATGAACAAGATTCAAAGTTCATGTTCATGTTATTCAACGTTCAGTTCAGATCATGTTATTCAACATTCAGTTCAGTTCATGTTCAATTTCAGTCAGTTCACGTTTAGTTTAAGTTTATGTTACGTTAAGTTCATGTTTAAGTCAATTCACGCTCAAGTTCACGTCATGTCAAGTTCAATCTATGCTCAAGTTCAAGTCATGTCAATTTATCCCATGTTATATGTCAAGTCACGTCATGCTTATTTGTGATTATGATTATGCATTCATGCATTCACTACCATGCTTGCATCCGTAAACTGTATGTCAAAGTTTCCTGTTAATTTATGCAGATTTGTACTCAAATCTAATCGTGGTAGTCTTAACTACTATTTCCCCCAAATGGTAGGCGATGTGCCAAGATCAATAGAATGAGCAGAACCTAGCTGATTGGAGGAGGTTGATTAGGCAGTCCTGACACGATACGGAGCTTGCGATCTTCATGTTTAGGTTTATAGATAGCATTATGGTGTCCCTAGTCGAGTTACACAAGTTGCTCTATAGACTAGCCCAATAGTTTTATTTTGGTGAATGTACTTATGGAGCTCTGTCTCCCGTACCTCTGAGATTATAGATGTTTTGGACTTGTGTTTAATCATGGTTATGTATTACTTTCATATTTCATGTAATATGTTTCAGAATCGTTTGGGATGTTATTAGTTTGGTGCATAGTATTACTCAAAGAAAAAAATTATCCGTTGTGAATATTGCATATTGCTAGATGCATGCTAGGGGCATTGCATATTTAACTGCCTTGAACAGGGGCAGGTAATTTTGTATTGCATGTCCCGACGCTTCAGATGTTCGCCCAATCCCAAGCGGATTATAAGGGTGTCACATAGCAGTTGTAGTGTTTACCCTGAAGATTTGGTGACACTACTTGTATGGTGAAGAGTGCGAGGTGTACACGGACCATGGGAGTTTGAAACACCTCTTCACCCAAAAGAATATCAATATGAGGCAACGAAGATGGTTGGAAACCATCATTGACTATTGGTGTGAGATCAAGTATCACTTGGGAAAGGCAAATGTAGTCGCCGATGCACTAAGTCGCAAGTCAAGTTCAAATGGTGTGGAAGATTCCACAAAGTTGGACTCACTTTTGGAAGGAATGAGACACCTATTGTTGAAAGATTTATCACCGAAGGAGATTCTCACCACCATCTGCAATTGAGAATAAGCGAATTCGATGAGTTAAGGCATCAGCAGAGTAAAGATCCAAAATTGCTAGATATTCATCGAAGAATCCACACAGGTAGAGGGCCTACAAATTTTAGTTTAGGTGAAGATGCAACCTTATTGTATCGCCCACTTCAATGAAAGATGTGCTATGCGTCGTAGGATGAAATCTGAGCATCAAAGATCGGTTAGGAATTTGCAGCTCTTACCTATTCCAGAATGGAAATGGGAAGACATCGACATGGATTTTGTGGTTGGGATACCTTGAATCCCTAGTGGTAAGGATGCCATAAGAGTAATTATAGATTCGTTAATTAAGATTCATTTTACCAGTCAATACTATAGAGACTCTGAGCAAACTTACTCTATTGTGAGAGAGATAGTTAGGTTATACAAAGTGCCTAAGACATTAGTATCAGATCGAGACCCAAGATTTACATCTTATTTTTGGAAGAGTTTACAAGTGGAGATGGGCACTAAGCTTAAATTTAGTAGTGCTTACTATCCCCAAACCAAATGATAGTTAGAAAGGACCATTCAGACGTTGGAAATCATGCTAAGAGTATGTGTATTGAATTTTAAGGGATCTTGGGAGAGCCATGTCCCACTCATTGGGTTTGCATATATTAATAGTTACCAGACGACCATCCAGATGGTCACTTACGAGGCATTATGTTGGGATGAAATAGGAGAATCTAGAGTGATTGGACCAGATATTTTCCAAGAGATGACAGAACATGTCAAACTTATATGAGCACAGATGGCTATGGCTCAGAGTAGGTACAAAAACTACGTTGATGTGAGAAAGAGAGAGTAGACCTTTGAGGAAAAGGATTGGGTGTACCTCAAAGTATCACTTATGAAGGGAGTTAAAAGATTGGGTTAAAAGGAAAACTAAACCCTCAAGGTATGTTGGACCATTCCAAGTAATGGAAAGAGTAGGCACAGTAGGGTATCGAGTTCTGCTACCAACAAAATACGAAGGGATTCACGATGTATTTCATGTTTTCTCATTAAGGAAAAATTTCAAGAATCAGCAACATTGAATATCACTTATGTAGAAAGACCGGTGCGAATCATAGACTAGAAAAAGTAGAGATTGTGATCAAGGTCGTATCCTTAAGTAAAGGTGCAGTGGGGAGATGCAAGAAATGGGGAGTTTACTTGAGAAACACATGGATCATGTAGGAACAGTTCCTAAATTTATTTTAGTCGTAATGAGTACGCTTTAATGCTCGAGGCTAAGGTAAGTCAGTCAAATTTAGAGCCTGAGTTAAGGCTATAAGTAAGCCTTTAGGTTACCCCTTTGGACCAAAACACTTAAAGCCCTTAAACTTGTAACCATGGTGCGAGAGAAAAGAACTGCATGAAGGGCAACTGTACCTCCCAAAATAAACCAGCGGTTCTCCGAAGCCGAATGCCAACGAGCATAGGAGGAACACCGCTGAGTCTCGAAGGGCAAGAGCACTAATAGTGGAGATGCTGGATCACGACAGTATGACTAGGGCACCTCAAGGAGAGAAATGAGTAGTTGTGAAGCTTGATGAATGAGAAATGGATAAGGGTGAGGATTCACTAACCTCCTATAATGTTGAACCTAGCTGAGGAGCTAGAATACGAGAGAGCACAACCAACGAAAGACGCGACATAAGTAGTCGGAGCAAAGAGCTAGTGCCCCATTAGTGGACAGTGAATATTCGCTGATAGATAGAGGTAAGGGAAGGGATGTGCTTCAAGCGGTGTCAATAAAGAACACCGAAGAACACCCCACCTCATGAGCCTCCCTTGGAAGGCTAGATTAAGGGAGAATCCTCACCAAGTCTCGAGGATGAAATTCCTTATAAGGAGGGGAGGATATGAGGACCTAGTGAAAAAGGGCAGACCACCATCCAGGAGCAAAAAGGAAGGTGAATAAGAAAGCCTTTCCTTGTCGAGTGGAAGGCAAAGATGATCATCCCTCAACTTGGTGGAAAACAAGGCTATGGTGGTTTTCAGAGTGCAGCTAGTCCAACGGAAGGTGGAGCAAGCACCGAGGTGAGTATGTGGGGCTGAAGAGACTCACAGTTCTAGAAAGGTGTCTTTCATACAAAGGCAAAAAATGAGCTTAATGAGAGCAATGATGAAGGACATGACCCTTGCAGACGTGCGAGCTTTTCGGGATCACACGAAAATACTCAGAAGGTGGCAATGTCGTATGCAGAAGCCCACATTCTATCTGAAGAGTCACATCCAGAGTGGTCTTGTAGAAAGGATACTCAGCATATCATATCGTCTGAACCCAGAGGTATTGTCCAATGCTATGTGGGAGATTCTCACTCGAAGAGAGAGGATTGAACTTAAGATATGTTGTAAGGACATGCAAACCATGCTCTGCTAGTTTGTCTTTGTCATCCTACAATGGGATGATCGGGACAAAAGGACCCATATTCAAGCACGTCTAGAGTCAAAAGAACATCAGAAGAACACCTGACGAACCTGTGCTATAAAAGGCTTAAGGTAAAAGACTTCTTACTTTTGAGATCGTAAACACCTGGGAGCCCTTGGAGTCAGATTCTATGAAGAATGCAAGCAACTTCAAAGTAGGCGTGGGCAGCAGGGCCCCGCCCCCGTGAGGCTGGGAGGATCACCATGTTCGGCAGATGCGGGGGGCGGGGCCACCCGCCCGCATCTGGGTCTCCCTCCAGGGGCGGGGGGGGGGGAGGATATAAAAAAAAAGCTTCGAGCATATTTGAGTTTATATCAAGCTCCCCCGGCCCTCCGGCCCTCCCTCCCGAGCCCTCATCTCCTTGGACCCTTGCGCACTTCTAGGGGTGTAAACTCAAACCGGAAAACCGGTCCGGACCGGACCGAACAGGACCGGTTTTACCGATTTTAAACCGATCCGGTCCGGAACCGATTTTTAAAATGTAAAAACCGGCCAGTTCCGATTCCGGAATTTTTTGGCCCGGACCGGACCGGTTGAAATAAAAAAATAAAAAATAATATTTTTATATATAAGTTTTATACAAAATATTTTATATATATTAAATATTAATATATATAAGTTTTATATATAATGTATAATTATAAATTTTTATGTGAAATTTTATATATAATATATATATTCATATATGAAATAATTTCTTATCATAATTTATAAATTATTACATAAAATGTTAATACTAAATCACTAAAAGTTTATAACTAATACTACTATATAACTTATAACTATACCAATAGTCTAATATTAATACTATTATATAGTCTAATATATTAATAAAAGTATAAAACAGTTTTTTTTTAAATCAAAATTTTTTTTTATAAACAAATTTTTAATGACAAATTGTGAAACTTACATTTTAAAAAAACCGAAAAACCGGACCGGACCGAAAACCGGTAAAACCGGAAGTACCGGTTTAGGAGGGTAACTGGTGCGTAATCGGTTTTGAAAAATACAAAACCGGTACATACCGGTCCGGTCCTAAATTTTATCCAAAACCGGACCGGACCGGACGGGTTACACCCCTACTCACTTCTCCCTCGCTCAGTCTCTCCCTCTCTCTGAGTTCCTAGCCTCCCGCACCCGGTCCCTCTCTCTTCATCTCCGTCACCGAAGGTAAGAAACCCTAAATTCAAAATTTAATTTTTTTTATGATATATATATTTAATGGAATTTGGAGGAAGGATGGGTTTAATCGGAGATAGAAGATGACATTTTGTGAATTGTGTGCTGTGGAGCTTAGATTGTACATGTGATTTAAACTTTAAATGACTCCCGTGAGTCCCGTTTGTTTGTTTTTATTTTTGTTTGCATTATGTAATGTGTGTGAATCACTGAATTATGATATTATTTGTGTCTAATTAATTCGGATTGGATCCTTAAATTAATTTAGGACTCCAATCTGAAACCCTAAATTAATTTTGGGGTTTGAAAGAAAAAAATTGTTATGCACTATGGGTTTAAAAAATTAATTTAGGAGTTTAAAAACAGAATTTCATGTTCCCTACCAAATTGAACAAAATAATAATAATAATAATAGAATGCACTAGGGTATTTCAAAATACAATATAATTAGTTAAAATGAAATATATATATATATATATATATATATGAATGTCAAGTGATACTTTTTTTTATTCTACTTTTTATTATATTCATTATATCGTTGCTATGCTTATAGTCTTTCAAGTCTAAGAAACTATCTTGTTAATATACTTTACTACATATATAACGAAAGTACTCAATATTTTTTATTTTTTTATCATGTTTTCGTAGTAGTTCTGATCCATTCAATCATGATATTTTTTATTTTTTTTATCATGTCCTAAATTAAAGATCATCAGGATGTTAATTGTTTGGCATGTTGCTATATTTTCTATAATTTTAGATTTCTTGTTTGCTTGAGTACATGGATATGCCAGCAGATTCTAGTGCGAGCTCTCATTTCCAGGTCGAGGGCACCCCTGCCCCTACACCTACACCTACACCTACCCCTCCTACTCATACCTCTACCCCTAGCCCTACGGCACCTTGCCCAAGCTCAGCAAAAAACTTGCTTCAATAGTTTGGAGTCATTTCACCAAACTAGAGGGTGGTGACCCAAGTAACCCCCAAGTCAAGTGTAACCAATGTGAAAAAATTTATGGATGTCACTATAGGAAACATGTCACCTCACAATTAAAGGTGCACTTAGAAAAGCAATGCAAAAAAAGTCCAATATTAAGATCATTACAAGAGAAAAGTCGATCTAGGCTAGAAATTGGACTTAAAAAAATGGAGGATGAGACTAGTGGGGGTGCAAATTTGAGGGGGTATACTAAGTATGATCTCGATGAGTGTAGAAGACACCTAGCTTGTATGGTCATCATGGACGAGCTACCTTTTCAACTTGTTGATAGGAAAGGGTTCCAAGCGTATTCTTGCTACTTAGAACCAAGGTTTAATATTCTTTTTCGCCACACAGTGGCAAAGGATGTAAAAAAATATTTTTACATTGAAAATGAGAAGTTGAGGGGTTAATTGGCGGATCAATATGTTTGTCTCACCACTTACACTTGGACATCGATCCAAAATTTTAATTATATATCTTTGACTGTACATTTTATATTGTCATTGGATATTGCAAAAAAAAAATTATAAACTTTTATAAAATCACTGATCATAAGGGTGAGACAATTAGGAAGTCTTTGGAGGCCGCAATAAAGGAATGGGGGTTGACCCGAGTTGTTACAGTCATAGTCGATAATACATTGTCTAACGATATCGCATTGGGACATTTGAAGACCTATCTTAGAGAGGCAAATAAGACATTAATGGGTGGTGAGTGTCTGCATGTGAGATGTGCGGCACATATTCTGAATCTGATTGTCACTGATGGTTTAATGGATCTTTATGACTCAATTGCTCGGGTTAGGACTGTTGTGAGATGGGTGAGATCTTCTCCTTTGAGGTTGGAGAAATTCAAGGTTGCTGCAAGATCTGTGGACCTAACCCCCGCCCCCCTTTGTACTGATATGCCTACATGATGGAACTCAACATTTTTTTATGTTGGAGGCGGCCTAAGAATATAAGCTGGCATTTGCATTATTGGGTGACAAAGACATCCAATATATTAAATATTTTGATGATCACGGGAGATTGGAGAAACCCGTAGATGACGATTGAGAAATTGTAGCTATTTTTGTAGAGTTTTTTAGGCTTTTTTACGATGTCATCACGAGGCTATATGGAACTTTGTACCCTACATCCAATGTTGTATGTCAATAAATATTTAGGGTAAAAGAAGAATTAGATGACATGGTCGCAGGTGGTCACATTAGGTTGTGGGAGATGGCATTGATTATGAGGACGAAGTTCGACAAGTATTGGGGAGATTTAACTAGGGCTAATATTTTGTTATATGTAGTTGTCGTCTTTGACCCGGGATATAAGTTGGATGGCATGATATTTGGATTGGGCCTTACGTACGGGCAAGTATGGGATGAGCTTATTGCAGCAAGGGTTCGAAAAACCCTTAGTAGATTATTTGATGAGTTTTCCACCCTACGGGGTGACAATATTGCGGCACCTACACCTACCCCCTCAGCCTCAGGCTCACAGTTTCCTGAAGTTGAGGATGGAAAAAGACATAGATTGGAGTGAGGTGAGAGGTATGAGCAGACCCATTCCTCCGGAGTTCTGTAGAGGCTCAGTCAGAGAAAGACAGATACTTGGCAGCAGAGATTTTACCATTTTCATGAGATTTCGATATATTAAGTTGGTGGAAGGTGAATGCTGTGAAATATCCCATCATTGGAGAGATAGCTCGCACACTTTTGGTCATCCCTATTAGCACCGTAGCTTTAGAGTCGGCCTTTAGCACCGAAGGGCATGTATTAGATTCATTTCGGAGTTTATTAGCTCCTACCACTATGGAAGCTTTGATTTGCACGCAGAATTGGATCAAGGGAACTCCAATTCATGTTCTGGATGTCTTGAGTATGAGGAGGCCGTTGTCAAGGAGGAGGGTGATGATCAGCCTGGATCTAGTATGTATTTTAATTTCATTTTCTAATTTCTTATTTTAATTTATTTATTTTCATTTAATTGGTATTCATTAATTTGATTTCAAATTTGATACTTATAGTGATACATGAGACGGCGTCTACGGCTACCTCAGATGCAGTATGACTTTGTATTGGACTAACTATTGCCATGGTTTGCACAATTTCTCTCTTAATTGTTTTTTGCATTTAAAATTTTGTTTCATCTTTATAACTTTTTAATTCTAACTTGTTTTATTTTTAATTTATTAATATTTCAGGTTTTATAACTTATTAAATTTTATGATCTTGATTTTCAGTCTCACAGCAGTCGACACACCTCACCACTCAGTGAACTCACCGCTACGGCTCCACCCCAAAATCAAATTGATCAAATTGAAAAATTATGATTTTGTTAAGTTACTATTAATTGTAATGTTGCTACAATAGTTAATTGTACAATTTGTAATATTTTTTTTAGAGGAGTTTGTAATAGTGTAATAGTTTATTAGTTCTCTTAATTTTTATAATTGTAAACTACTTATTTTAGCTTAGTGCCTTAGTGATAATTATTACTTAATTAGTTAATAGTTAAAACTTAATATATACTTAATAGTTCAATCTATATATATATATATATTTATATATATATATATATTTTTTTTTTCAATTTTTAAATTTATATATATTTTTTCAGTTAAATTATGGGCTCAAAGTGGCCCAAAAATAGATTCTAGGCCCAAAGTGGCCCAAAAACCAATTATGGGCCATTTAGGGCCCAAAAAACTGTATTGGGCCGAAGGCACAGTAGGGGGATGCGGGGGTGCGGACAGATGGAGGTCCACCCTTGCACCCCGGCTAGTGGACGGGGGTACCCCGCCCCCGTCCATGCGGGGGCGGGGTACGGGGAAAAATTTATGCGGGGGCAGGGGGTGGTAGAGGGGTGGCCCCACCCCGTATGGGGTGGGTATCACCCCTACTTCAAAGAAGACAAAAAAAGGAGGTGCACAATACCATCATAATTCTAAGACGGTGAAGTAGGTTAGCTTTTAAGATAGTGTCGAGGAATGGGAGGTAAATGTTGTATAAGAATGTTATGGAATTTTGGCATATGCATAATCATTAACCTCCCCATTTTCTAATCATGAAATAATAAATGTTTTGTCATTATATTTTTGAATTTTTTATCCCTTGTTTTATGAGATTTGAATGCATTTGTTTTCAGTGCTATCTTTGTGTGAGTAAACATATCGTGTGTCAATTATCATGGACGGGACAAAGGATTCCCCGGACCATTCCTGGGAAACGTCGCCATGAGCTTCACTTGAGAGATGGGATGAAGAATCCCTCGGGCGTATCACATATAGGTGTCTTCGAGTTGGTCGGTTGGGTAAACATTCCTTGGTGCAACAAGTATATCTATGTGTAAGAGTCGACCTATGTTGGGGACAGGCAAGTTAACTTGCACCATATTGGTTGGGTGGGAGAGATTCCTTGATTTTAAATGGTGGAGTGGCTCACCCCTGTTAGCCCATCTGGGGACGAATGTCTGTATGATGAATATCTATGTGATAACTTTGTACGTCTATGTGATTGGTATTACGTGTTTTATATGCTAGAGAAAAGGGTGATTCCTCACCTCTGCAACATGTACAATTATATATATATGTATATATATATATATTAAGATTTGCGTAGAGGGTAATTCTTTGGAGAGTGATTTCTCACCATTTATACGAATACATGTATTCTTGCCCGAAAGAATGGTTTCTCGCCACGCACTAATACATGCTCTCACGTACGTCATTACATGAAATTGTTCATTGCATATTCATGAGCATTGTTTCTCATTAGCGGTCTTGTCATAGCTGTCTAACCTGCCTATCAAAACCATAGATTTTGATGTAGAATTAGACCCAGGAGTGATACAAGAGGAGAAAGAGCCAACCTAGCCCGAGCAATAGGTGTGTAGGCCTGTTTCCTTTTGTAGAACTTGTTCATTTATGGGGGCTATATTTGTAATCATTAGTCAGGTGACCGTATTTGTTAGGTCGGCCTCATTTTGGGAACACGAATCAATTAGCTAGATATGTGTAATTACACGCCTAACCCGATTCGAGCCTTGGGTATTGCCAATTAACTGGAACCCTTGGCACCACGGATCATCACCAGGTCTTTTATCGAGGGACGATGTGCCACATCCACCGTAATAAAAGCGTATTTGGGTCTAATTTAGTTGAATAGCAAAATATGAGGGTATTAGGGTCTAATTCCCTTTTTCCAGGGGGTCTAATTTCATTTTTGCATAATACAATTAGACAAATACACATGTTCTGGGCTTCATTGTATCTTGGAGGTAAATTTGCTGGTAACCCTTGCTCATACCATTACTGGTGGGGACGAATATTGTTGTAAGGAAAACGATATTGTAACACACTTTGAAGCAAACTTTTTTATTACTATTTTGTATTTTCTTCTTTTATAGCCTCCTTTGCACCAATGATTTTAAGATAATATTTTATTTCCAATGGCACATAATTTGAGAAAGTTTGTTGTAGATTTCTTAAAACTTGAACATTTTAATGGAAACAATTTTCAATGCTGGCAAAAGAAGATGCACTTCCTCCTAGCCAGTCTCAGAATGGTGTATGCTCTAACCACTCCTAGGCCTTCTATGAATGAGGATGAGACAATCACTCCAAGTTGGGTAAGGATCAAATGAGAATAAGCTGACTATATCTGCAAGGAACATTTTTGCAATGCATTGTCTAATACACTATTTGACACTTACCAGAACAAAGCAACCACCAAGGATCTGTGAGACATACTTGAGGCTAGTATCTTTTAGACAATGCTACAAGTAAGAAATTTCAGGTTGCCAAATTTTCTACTTATAAATGATAGACTCTAGGCTTTCTTTTGAACATTTTAATGAAATTATTCATATTTTTTTATCACTTCACTCAACACAAAATGAAAATGGATGATTCTATATCAGTTTCGTCCATTATCGATAAACTTCTTCCGTTTTCATGTTGTGTTAAGTGAAGTGATTGTTGTCCAACATCTTCGTATAGAAGAAGAAGTCAAGCTTGGAGACAATAAGGAAGAGCATGGCCTTTAATTTCCAATATGCAAATGGTAGAAGAAGGTAAGGCCCACAAGCCGATACAATTCAATCAATTCGGATATGAAAACTGGAAGAGAAAGAATAACTTTGGAAGCAAACAAAATACTTCCAAGCCAAAAATAAAAAGAAACTGAGACTGAGGGGATGCTTACTTAATGAGATAAGATGAGATAAAATTTTTGTAAATAATAGTGAAATGATTTGAATTAAGATATTTTATTAGATTTTGGAAAAGTAGAGAGAAAAAATGAATAAAAAATATTATAAAGTTAAATTATTATTAGAATATATTTTTTAATATATTTTTTTTTAAATTTGAAAAAGTAGTATTATTTTTTATGTTTTATTTGGAAGTTTAAAAAAGTTGTAATAATTAGATAATGATTAAATGAAAAAGTTGAATATTTGAAATTAAAAGATATTTATTTTTGAGTGATGTTTAAAAAGAAAATTATGAAAAATTTTGAGATGAGATGAGATGAGATGAAGTGTATTTCCCAAATAACCCCTAAGAGCACTCTCATTGGCTTGGGCAAAGTCCAATGATAGCTAAACTTTAGCCAATATGTGCCAAAAAACCATCACATTGGATTAGGCATTGCTATAAAAATTCAGATATTAACTATACTGATGCAACAAATTTGTGGTGGAAATAGTAACTTAGCCAAATATTAAAATAATTATTTCTCACTCTAACCAAAATCGCGGGAATCCCTCCCGCTAGTGAAATCCCATTCTGGTAAAATCCTCCCCCTCACTACTGAAACCCAGCCCCTTTCTCTCATTCCCGAAATCCCTCTCCCCATTCTCTCTCTCACTTTACCACATTCAACTGCAAAAACCAATTTTCTTGTTTTGCATACATAAAATTTATTCTAAAGATAAACCTTTCACAACTCCTTCAATAAATCCTTTAGAAAATCAGAAAAAACACCAACCAAGTTCACAGGTGGCTAGAAAGACATTTGTTAGTAAACATAACCCAAGTAATGGTTGTCTCTGTATGGAATAGCCCATGTATTTTAACACGATCCGCTGCCACAGATAGATCAAAAGGAACATAAAACACCTAACTTTGACAAGCATCAAAGCTTGAAAATCATCTCTTGTGTTCCTGCTTTTAAGATGCATGTGAACATGTTTCGCTAGCGAAACTAGTTTAAAATGACATCAACAGAATGTGTTGAACCCCATAAGCATGTTCGCATGCATCTTAAATTTTATTAGAATTAGTAATTACTATTGTTGGGGGTGTCAGTTTAATTAAAGTTTATTTTTGTTTATAAACTTTTGTGTTCTTCTAGCGATACTACTTACGCTCTTTTCGTACACATCATCCATCTCAACAAGTATAAACTATTTTAATGCACAGTCATTACCTTTATTACTTATTTGTAATAAAGTTGCTTTTGTATCCAAGTTATTATTATGTTCAATAAATTTAATATTTTTTCATTCTTACTTGCGTATTTGTATTTTTCATGTTTACACTACCATTAAACTGTTTGTACTTGACTTTGGCTGTAATGTTGCATATATTAGAAACAAATACTTGCATTGCTATATTATCAATTTCTTAGCTATTCAACATGGATGATCCGAAAAACACGACCCGTGATCGTAAAATTTGGGGTGATGGCATGGAGGAGGTATTCATTGGCATGCTCTACTAGGACACCCTTCATAGTAGATTAAGGGCTGGAAAGATCACAAGTAGAGAGCATATAGTTTATGCTGAGCGGCTCACCGCTATTGGCGTAAAGGTGTTTGACGCGAACTAGATTCAGGGCAAACTCCAGAGGTTGAAGGGCCTACAATGTCTATTTACCAATCTAATGAGCCAAACCGAGATGAGTTGGGATCCCGACACGAAGACAATAGTGGCAAGATACAAGAGCTGGGAAAATGCCATCAGGGTAAAAATAAACTTATGATTTTATTATCTAACTAAGCATCTTTATTTCACCAAACACAATATAGTTTTTTCATTACTACATTTATTATTGACATGTGTTATTATGGAAATGTTAAGGTCAAATCGAAATGGGGGAGGTTTCGTACCTTTGCCTGCCCAAAGTATGAGGAGTTCTGCACCATATTAGGCGCTTCTATTGCATACAAGACTTTGCAACATGCGTCAGCACAACTTCCCCCAAATAGTGACGAGGAACGGCAACTTGATTCGGATATGAGAGCTCGGTGCCCTCCCGCATTGGGCAATCGACAGGGATTGCACATTGAGATTGATGACATGGATGAGTTGATAGGGATGGGGTCACCTTCAGGTGGTGTATCGACACATTCATCACGTAGGCATAATAAGAAAATCAACCAACTCTATCAAAACATCTATGCATGCCTCGAAGAGGTGAAACACACGTAGATCACATGACGTAAGCGGTATGAGGAGGTTACTGGTATGTGTTTACTGAAGCGCAACAAAGGATCAGAGCCTACTAAGGCCAGTGATGGGGCTTATAAATCCGCTGAGTCATTGTATGACATTGCTCAGTTAGATTTTCCTGAGATTGGAGGGGACAGTATGGTATCGTGCAGTGAAGGAGTTACTTGAACCTATTATGATGCGAGCCTTCTTGTTGATGGATATCGTCGGGAGGGAACTTTGGACCTGAAATTGTTGATGAGAACTGAGAATAATTGCTTTATCATCTATTTATTTTCGTGACTGCTACTTTATTCGTTTCATGAAACAATTATGTATGACTTTGATGAGTTTATGTTATTGCTAATTATGTTGTGTTAAAGTTTTTCTATGACATGCATTTGGTATTAATGTGATATTTATTACTAATATTTTTTCTTGACAAGTATATCTTGAATGGTTGATGAGAACAAGAATAAAAATATAGTTATGCTTTATGTATTAAAATATAATGTTGGAATTATACATAACTTAATTTCTAATGTTTTTCCTACGACAGTGTAGTAGAACTTGGTAGAGCATGGATGATGAGAATTGGTCAGCGGGAACTTCGTCGATGGATGTGAACCTTGATGTAGAGCTCATCTTCTCTTATGGGGGTACAGGTGATAGTAGTGATGAATTTACACAAGATACGGTTGAGATCATGAACCTTCTTGGGAATGTCCATCGCCGACGGGGACTGAATCTTAGACACTGTTACAACATAATATCAGCCTGTGGGAAAATCAATATATTATGGAAATTTTGAATGGAAATCTGACGAATTGTCAAAAGTTATTCCGAATGGAGGTTGAGGCCTTCCGTGCATTACGCTCAAAGTTACGGAACAATGGTTTTTTGAGGGATTCTAGACAAGGGTGACCATTGATGAACAAATAGGCATATTCAGCTCGGTAGTAACGGTGGAAAAGAACAACGCATTGTGGCTCAGCAGCTTCAACATTCAACAGAAACCATTAACCGACACATAAGAAAAGTCACACAGGCCCTGTGCGCGCTTGGGACACATCTTATTGGCTCAACACACACTACCGAGGTGCATCCAACAATCGCGGGCAACCTGCAAAATTATCCTTTGTTTGAGGTAAGTACTTCCCCATACAAAATAAAGTATCAATATTGATTATGTAGTAATTTTGATTAAATTATTTATTTGAAGTTATGCAATCATAATCAGATGGCTTATTCGTTTGCAGCAATGCATTAGTGCGATTGATGGGACCATGATTGACGTTGTTGTACCTGCTGAAGTACGTGAGGCATTTCGCAACCGGCATGGGCGAGTTGTCCAAAACGTCTTGTGTGTGTGTGATTTAGATATGAAATTCACATTTCTCTACACTGAGTGGGAGGGAACAGCACATGATGCTCGCTTATTCATTGATACTCGCGTATTCATTAATGCATTGAGTCAAGCCCAAAACCAATTTCCATGGCCTGAGGGTGGTAAACGTCTAATATTATTTAATTGTTTGACTTCATATGTATTTTGTTATATTTCCGAGTATATGGTTGGTAAGTAATTGATTTTTTGGTTGAAATGGGTTAGCAGATTATTATTATCTAGTTGATTTGGTGTTTTCATGTACTTGGGGATTTATGCCCCATATCCTAGAGAAAGATATCATAGGAGTGACCGTCAGGATCAGCGGAGATTTAGGGGTATAAGGATTATTTTAAGGGGTAATTACACTTTGCCCCTTGAACTTTTGCTCAATTCACAATGTGCCTCAAAAACTAATAATTGTATCAAAGTGGACCCGCTTACTTTCAAAACTTACCAATGTACCCATTCCGTCTACCACCAGTGTTAAATCTAACGGAAACTGCCTTCACGTGCTGCACATGTGCATAACATTCACTATAAAGATATAATTTTTATCTAATTTATTTATCATTGACCATATAAAATATAAAATAATATATACTATCAATTAATGATAATAAATTAGATGAAAATTATATTTTTGTAGTGAATGTTATGTACATAAGCAGCACGTGGAGGCAGTTTCCGTTAGATTTAACACTGGTGGTAGACGGAATGGGCACATTGGTTAGTTTTGAAAGTAAGTGGGTCCACTTTGATGTAATTATTAGTTTCGGGGGCACAATGTGAATTGAATGAAAGTTTGATGGAGCAAAGTGTAATTAACCCTTATTTTAATTATCATCATTCATCCATTTGTAACAATTTGGGGTCTTGAAATCACGGTTTAGAATTTTAAGACTCATGTATGTGTATTAAGTTAGGAGGCAAGGGCTCCTGATCACCTTATGCTATACGTTACACAATTTTATTAGAATGACGATGCCGAGCGACTTATTGTTCGAGCATTGGAGAATCGTGTAGCTCAATCGAAGTGGCCGTGCAGTTGGTGACGTCGCAGCTTTAGCATGTCATGCTGACATGACCGTGGAATTAGCCCGAGCTATAGCTACAATTAGGGATGACAATGTCATTTCTATGTGGGCAAACAGGGGTGGTCATTGAATGGTAAATTGCTCATGATGACATGTATATAATAAATAATTTCATTTACTTCAAGTCAAGTTTCTCTGCTAAATCTTTTTTTCTTTTTTTTCTTTTTCTCCCAATGGGTCGTTCGTTTTTTCACAAAATGACACTTATCTATTCAGATTCAAATACAATGTAAATTTACTAGAAAAAAGAAGGCAAGAGTAAAGGACCCAGTGTGGTGGAGGTACAGCTCAAGCGTATTGGAAGGGTACAAAATGATGTCTTCAAACCAACGAGTAAGATCTAAGAAATGTGATGACACCATTTCTGGAGTGTTTGTGTTCTTTGGCGCGCGATGAATACAAGCGGGAATGAGTATTTTATGGCCAAAATATGATTTAGCTAGCAACTTGGGCATGTTAGATTTGGCTAGTGAGTTTGGTGTTGGTTAAAAATACTGTACATTTATTGAGTTTGATATAGATATAATTTATGCAACTTAGCTAAACTTTCGCCAAAATTTGACTATAGTTATTTCACCACCAGTACTCTTAACCTGTCATAGTGCAAATAAAAGTGTGTACAACTAGGTGAAAGGGTTGCATGCTCACTCGTGGAAGGCATTCCCGTTTGTTTGCTTTTTACCAGCGTTGTTTCCTTTCCATTCCATATGGATTGTCTTGTTAGCTATTTATGCTGCTTGGAGCACTAGTATAAGATTATACATCTATATATTTAAATAATATGATCTTAATTTGGGTTGCATTGGATTATGTATATTTAAAATTTTGTATAGTTATGAATAATATTTCTACAAATTTGAAGATGCATTGTTCACTCTCTAAATTTTATTTTATTATTTTTTTTCTCTCTTCTCCCCTCTCTCTCTCCACCAACGGATAGAATTTTAGAAAAAAAAAATTCTAGTAGGTACTAAATGATAGAATTTACAATGGTGCTAATTGCAAAATATAAAAAAAATAAATAATAATATTTTGTTATTATTTAGCTCAAAAATATATAATTCAATTTGAGAATTTTTCTTGATATACAAAATCAATCTCCAAAAAATATAATTTTGTATATGCATATAAACAAACGAATGCCAGTGCTCCAACGTGCCAAAGGTCAAGGCATATGGCCTAATGGCATAAAACTCGAACATCTAAAATGGAAGTCTTGGATTCAAAACCCTTCCCTGAAAAAAAAAAAAAAAAGAAATTGTCAGTGCTCCAACTCTTGCAAAGGAAAAAGATGGGGAAAAAAAATTATGTAAACAATACGATTCTTTTAGAGCAATGTTATATACAGTCGTAGAATATATAAATATCGTATAATTATTTTTAAAAAAATAAGATCTATTATTAAAAAATTAATTTCTTTTATATAAATTTTATATTTATTTATTTTTTTAAAACAATTGTCCGACATTTGCACCAACACGACTGCATACTGCAAGTATCATTTGTCGTTCTTTTATTATTTTACAAGAGCCAAAGCAGAAGAGCAGAAAGCCAGGACGAAGACCTTTTCTTCTGTTACTCCCTTCTAGAAATTCGATGCTTCCCAAGCTACAACATTCTTCTACCTTTGCCGACTTTTTCGTTTAGTGTAGCTGATTGCAATTTTAGGTTCTCTCTCTCTCGCTCTCTCTCTGTATTAATGCTTTCGTTGCATGCAGACTTTTAGTTTAGCTGATAGCAATTTGCATTTCCTGATTCATTTATTTATTTGATCATTCTTGTTTACTTGGGTTTTGCTTTATCCGCTTTCATTGCTAAGAAATAACAAACTGGAAATTAATTGTTTTGGGTCCCTTGTACTGGATCAGTTGGTTTTACTGGGAAAAAGTTTCAATTTTTCCTTCTTTTCCTGCATTTTCTGGGGAACAATACAACACCTGATTCGTCCACTTTTTTGCTCGGTTGTTGGCTTATCTTTTTGCTTTACATAGTTTTTCTGCAATTTATATGTGTTTATCTCTATTTTCTTACACTGATTACGTTTGAGTCTTGCTGTGACCCATACGTATGAACTATGTCCATCACAAAGTGAGACAATCATTTTGTAGATATTTTCCCAAATAGGTAATATTGGTTGAAAATTTAACTATACGATAGAATAAGAAAAGACAAAAACACACCTTAAAGAGAATGCTTAGATCATAAATCTTATGTTCGAATTTTCCTCTTCTCATAAACTTAGCTTTTGCAATAAAGGGTAACTAAACGTGACATCAGATCTGAGATCCTAAATTTGAACCTTGACTCCATACTTACCTCCTATTTCAATTATATATTTTACATGTCAGGTCCATTAATGAAGGGAGAGTCGGACTCACTGTCAGACATGAGGAGTGTTAGATCATAAATTAAATGATTAAACTTATGTGTTCCCATTAGTTTTTAAGTTTTGAGATAGACGGTAATTTAACAGGAGGGAAGGTTTTGTAACAAGGTGTGTGAAACACATGGGACTCTGACTGCGAAATTACTTGACCATATGCTCTCAACTGTTTTGCCTTTGTAGTCCACTTGGAGTGGATATTGTCGGTTTTTACATTTGGTGCACTTGCGGTAAACTCCTCTTTGAGGGCCTATGCACTCTAGGATTAGTCGGGGCTTTGTTCCAGACATCCAGTGCCAATAAAAAAATGTTAGTCTATATGATCTACCTACTTTGGAGGGGTGAATAGGTCGATTGTAACTGCATTATCAATTCACATTATTTAAAACTAAAGAATGACTAAATAATACTCACTCTTTGAGATAGTTAATGCAATTTGAAATATTCTGTGATAATTAACCCTCGCTCAACTTGTATATTATATATATATATATATATATATATATATATCCCTTGCACATTGATAATCAAACATCTCCAGGAACCAATCATACAAATATGCACACCATAATCTTTGTGTGAAAAATGCAACCTAGAAAAAAAATACATGACCTAGTCCAATGTAAAAGAATATCTCTGCTAGTAAGTGATAAAAGTATAAAACTTTCAAGACCTTGTTACTGATTTACAGACTACCCAACCCTACAGAAATCTTGTTGTACAACTCACCTTTGTTCACTTACCGAATTATCACATCCCTTGTTTTTGTTTTTGCCTCAACATATTCTCCCATGGTCACCCCTCAGTTCCACACTCCAAACATTAGTCAACAATGTTTTTCCCGCACTATCGGGCATGGCGTCTTTGGATTTTATCATGGTTTACATTGCAATGATGAAAATGTAATTCTAAGTTTCTAATAAAAAAAGAAAGAATGTGGTTTTATGTGATACATCATTAAAATGGATGAGTGTAGGTGGTGTATGTGATCCCACATTGCTTAGGAGGGAGAAATTCTTGCTCTTTATAATGATTCCAATGGGGCTCCAATTGTACCATTGACTAATCATTTTGAGTGTGGCCCATATATGAGCCTTCCCCAGGGGTGTTACATTTTAAGTAAAGTCAATTCTAACCTCTTGATCACAGCATGTCTTCATGAGTGCATGTGATAAGTCTTCTATTTTTTTTAAGTCTTCAATCTTTAGATGATAGGATTCGAGAGACATAGGCTTAGGAGATTACTTTTTTTTATCAACAGAATAAGTCAATTCAACTTTATACCTAACATTATTTTTGGAATGAAATAAAAAAGATTAGAGAGAGAAAGGGAGGGGATAATCATTGGTTCATCATAAACTAGAAATAAACAATCTGAGAGTGTGCACCATTTTTTCCCTTTTGATCTTTCGTCACATTTAGGCCCTGTTTGGATACAGAAATGGTTTCATCTCATCTCATCAGTACAACTTTTCCAAATTTTCACAAAATATAATAAACAATTCAACTTTTTCAAATCCCAAAACAATAATAATATTAAAAAATAATATTCTAACAATATTTTATTCAACTCATCTAAAACTATCTCATCTCATCTCACCATCCAAACGAGCCCTTAATTAGTCATGCTCAATGATATATTGGAGAAGATCTAAAAGGGAGGACCGTATATATGAAAAACTAAGAACAATTCAATTGAATAGCAGTTATAATTTTCAGTATCAGTTCTGGAGTTTTACTCCATGGCCTTTGTGTGGTTAAGTACAGAGTGATCCTTTTAAATGATTAGTTCCATGTCTCACCAAATATGGGTGTTATGTAACATTGTTCTCAGTTTTGTTAAATTAACTTGGCATGAAGTTCAGTTTAGCTCTCCATATCTCTTTCTTAGAGATTTGATTTTGGAGTCGTCTCCAAACCTTTTCATGTCAAGGTGATGAAAACATATTTTTATTATATTAAAAAAACCTTGCTTTGTTGTTGCAAAGATTTCATTGGAATTTCCTTTAGCAGGATATGATCTTGTTAAAATGAAGTCTGGAAGGATAAATCATGATAATGTTCATACTGCATTAACCTGCGATGATGTCCTATGTGAGATTCTCCTGCGATTGCCAGAAAAATCTGTTTTTAGACTCATTCTTGTATCGAGAAAGTGGCTTCATGTGATATGTAGCAATTCTTTTCGTTCTAGTTACCACTCTCAATGGAGGGAAAGTTTCCATCTTTTGGGCTTCTTTGTATGCAATTTTCTATACCTTGGAAGACCCCGGGATGGCTTCCGTCGCCCCCCTTGGGAGCCTGCACTTCCATTATTGTCAACTTGTAAAGAAGGTGATGATTTGAAGTTTTCTGGGGTCCTCAAACAGCTTGGTTACTTTATTGATTCTTCCAATGGGTTTCTTCTTTGTGGCCGCCACCCAATGACTTATTATATATGGAGTCCCATAACCAGGAAACAATACCAACTCCCTCAGCCTCAGCAGTATTATCGAAGTTTGTGCATGGCGTTCATTGTTGAGGACTCCCATGATGATGTAATCTGCTATAAAGTTATTCGCGCCAAATGTGTATGCAAACCTGTTGAAGTCAACAATGTGTCCATTGAGACTTTCTCTTCAAAGACTGGTGCTTGGAAACAATCCACTCTCACTTGCTCTTCAAGTTTTGCATTATGTCCTCGAAGTGTAGCTACCGTGATTGGAGGTGTTGTTTACTGGTTTGCAGTACAAAAACATTTAGCTATTTATGACCCATATCTTGGAGTGAGGCGTCTATCTCTTATTAAACTACCAGCTGGTGAGTTGTCATTTGATTATGAAGAGTCTGTACTTGGGGAGTCCACTGATGGGCTTCTGCAGTATGGCCAGAGCAGTAAGTTGGGGATTGAGATATGGGTTCTTGAGAAAGAGCAAAGTGGCTACTCATCCATGTACAAGAGTGACACACATTGGGAGAAAAGATGGAATTTAAGATACAAACTGAATTTCAGAGAGATGTGGAAGCAGAATCCAACTTTCACTGACCGATTTAGCGAATCCCAAATATTGTCGTTTCTTCCTCGGAATTCTGAATCTGTATTCATTAGATCAGGGTCAAATATATTCCTCTGTCAGCTTGAGAGCAAAAGGCTGGACGTGGTTCGTTATCATGGCCGTGGCTCTTCAATTTCATGGGATTCCAGTAAAGTAGTACCATACTTCAGGCCATCATGGCCTCGTTCTTCTTTATGTCAGTGCATTAACAGTATGACATGATTTCCTACCAGTTTTATGTAGAAGTTTGTGAATGTGGTTCAAAAAATGCTTACTTGTAACCTTTCTGGTTTTTAGTAGTTGCCATGTAATAGACTGTAAAGCATTTCTCTCTGCTATTATATGTCGGTCAATGCTTTAATTGTTCATACATTTTCTGTTACTTGTTTCGTAGTGAACTCAAATTTTCTTGTACCATTCTTTCAGTGGGTTTGCAAAATAATTGTTGTATCAGTAGGCATAATGAATAAACACCAGGCATTCTCTAGAAATGATATAGTGCTACGATAAGTCCGTAAAGGCTGTTGAGTTCTGAATTTCACTGAGCAGCATCTTTTTATAGCTCGGTTTTAATTGTTTTTGAGTGGAAAAACTGCAGCTTTTAAGTGCGTTTATGGACTAGGACTTCAACTTAGAGTTCACTCTGTTGCTACAGAAGGGGAACTTGATATGAATTCAGTGTATAACACAAAAACTGCGAGGGAAGGGCACATTCTTTTCTTAAATGGTCATATCTCATGCAAACCCTTATAAAACCATAAACTTCGGTGTTTAGCTCTCTAATTTGAAGCTTGAATATCATGTTGTCTTTGTCAAAACCACAATATTCAAATTCGCAAAACATAATACGAGAGTTGTGGTCAAAAGTGTGCCCTTTTCTGAGCATTTCCTTCATTATATAGAACTATTTAAAACAATTAAGCTCCCTAATTTAAGCATCTGTTATAGATAGAATATTTAATTTCTCTAATTACAGCATGTACAATTAATGTGACCCCCCCCCCCCCCCCCCCCAAAATTGATGTCGGTGAAGAGGTCAGTTCTTAAAAGTAGCAATAGCTATAAGTGTATATACAGTCATAAGTTTTGTTACCGGAGCAAATGTCTCATCATAGTCAATGTCATATTTTTGATGATTGCCTAAAGCAACCAGCCGGGCTTTATATTTGTCTAATGATCCTTCTGAGTTGAGTTTGAAAAAATAAACCCATTTAAAACTAATGTGTTTGATAGAGATTGGACATGAGATGATTTCCCAAGTATCATTTTTCTATAGAGCATGTAATTCCTCCTACATAGCCTTTTGCCAACACTCATGTTTTATGGCTTGTGAGTACGAAGTGGGAATAGAAATGAAAGATAGTGTAGCAACTAAAGAGGTATGTGGAAGAGGGTACCTTTTAGGAGAGTATCCATACTGATTGGGAGGATGAGAATTGTGAGTAGACCGACGAGTAGGAAGCACTGTGACGGATTCAGGTACCAGAGGTGATTAGGAAGTGCTTCAACTGTAGATTCGTCATGCCTCATTTGTCTTTCATACACAAAATCAAGTCTGAACCATGTAATAGTATTAGAAAGAGGGGGCTCATTCTCAAAATCTAGAAGTAAAATGAGAGACAGAGGAGAATGATCAACATGAGAATGAAAAAAATATTGGTTTTCAAAAGAGACCACATTATGGGAAATTCGAAACCGATTAGATGAAGGATCATAACACAAATAACCCTTGTGATTTGGAGCATAGCCAAGAAAGCACACTTCACAGTTGAGCAGAAAGCTTGGTGAGTTCATTTGGAGGAAGAAAAACAAAACAAACGCAACCAAAAGATCGAAGATGATTGTACTCAGGTGTACGTTGATGTAGTCGAAAGTATGGGGAATGATTGGCAAGAGTAGATGAAGGAAGAAGATTAATCAAATGGACAACAGTAGATAGAGCTTCAACCCAGAATTTTGGAGGAACAAATGACGCAATAAGTAACGTTTGAACCACATCTAAAAGGTGTTGACTTTTTCTCTCGACAACACCATTTTGTTTCAGTGTATATGGACACGTCCTTTGAGAAATAATCCCCTTTTGTTGGAGAAAGTTCTGAAATTCTTTGGATGTGTATTCCCCCCTAAATCAGATCTTAAAGTTTGAATGTTGGTGGAAAATTGGGTCTCAATCAATGCCAAGAATTTTTGAAAAGCATCAAAAATTTCAGTTTTGCTTCTCAAAAAACATATCCACATAAACTGATTGTGATCGTCAATGAACATCACAAAGTATTTGTAATTTGCATGAGAAAGAACGGGAGAGATCCCCCAAACATCACTATGGATTAGCTGAAAACAATGAGTAGAGAGAATTTGATGAGTTGGAAATGGAAGAGTTTTACTCTGCCGAGTTTGCAACCAACACAATCAACTTAACATCTTTAATAGATATCTTATTTTTATTATTAATCAACCTAGAATTGAGCATGGAATGAAGGATCCTCGAATTGGGATGGCCTAATCGAATAGGCCACAATTGACATTGATTTTTTTACAAGAGAACGAAAAAAGGAAAATACACTTAAATCCCTAGGTAGTGCATGAAACTGAAGAGGAAAGAGTCGTCCACATTTAGGCCCTTCGCGATTATCTTCCCTAACACCTGATCCTGCACAATACAACCAGAACGGGAAAAAAGAATATTGCAATTAGTATCAACTAATTGGCCAATTGAAAGAAGGTTAGCAAATAGTTTTGGGGAGAAAAAAACATGTTTCAAGGAGGAAGAAGAGATATCACTAGTTGCTTCAATGGGAATACAATCCCCATTGGCTGTTTGGATTTGCAAGTTTCTGTCATATGGTTTGGTATTGACAAGATTAGCCAAAGAAAAAGTCATATGATTTGAGGTTGTGGAATCAAAGAGCCAAAGATCAAAAAGTGAGTTTTTGTTACCTGTGAGACCAAGAGCAGAAAAAAATAGAGAAGATCATTTGTTGAACAACCTCTGGTGTGAGCGAAGGAGCTATAGACTAGGAGGTCATGGGTGTGGTGGCTGAAGTCATAGGTTTAGAAACTGGTTCTTCCATAGAGGTATTTAAAGGTCGAGGATTTTGATTTCGTGGTCGTTTTTGACATTCAGAAATAACGTGTCCTTCGCCTTTGCAATAATTGCAAAACTTTTTTGACACTAAGTTGCAATATGACCAAATTCCTTACAACTATAGTATTGAATATTGGTCATGTCTCGACCCCGTTGTTTTCCTTATGTGGCATATGCAACATTTAGTGCTCTCTTGCTGTTCCAAGGTGACTTGAGTCGAAAGCCGTTGTTCTTCGTGAAAAAGCTCATTCAGACAAGTGTCCAAAGATAGGGATGAAATTCGGTTCATGAGATTTGAACGAACATTTTCAAACTTAGATCGAAGTTGCATTAGGAATTGATCGCGTTGACTGGTTTGATGAACATTCTGAATAAGTGGAAGAGATGGATTGGGTATGGAAGAATATACAATATTTGTATATTCAGTCCATAAGTTAATGAGTGTCGAGCAGAACTGTTGAATTGATAAGCTGCCTTGAGTCTAATTGGCCAGTTCATATTCCAATTGAAAACGATGAGCAGAGTTGTCTTGATGATAAACTTTTTTTAAATAATCCTACATAGCCTTTGTTGTCCGATGTGGTCATAAGTTGAGAATAATAGCAGGATCCATGGAGCTCAATATCCAGCTCATAATGTGAGCATCTTTTGCCTCCCATTCCATACCTTGGTGGGGTCAACAGGCTTAGGATCAAAACCATCGATATGCCCCCATAATTCTTTTCCCTTAAGATAAATCTGGAATTGAAATTCCCAAGCAAAGTAATTCTTACCCAAAAATTTGATGCAGGTAAATTCAGATTTCTCTATGATTGTGTCAAAAAAATAAGTCACAAAGAAAAAAGATCAGACTAAGATAATCCGAGTAACAATAAGACACACGAAAACACCAAGATAACTATCAGAAGACTAAGATGGTCAAAACCCAAAGAGGGGCTCTAATACTATGTCAAAACCACAATATTCAAATTTGAAAAACACAGTACAAGAGTTGTGGTAAAAAGTGTGTGCCATTTTTTGAGCATTTCCTTCATTATATACAACAATCAAGCTCCCTAATTTAAGCATAGACATAATCGCCTAAGAATATTCTCTCTAATTACAGTATGTATAATAGATGTAAAATATTTAAAATTATGGTATGTACGATAAATGCAATTTCTAAGCATCTTTGACAGTCTTGTAATCAAATAATCTCAACAATCATTTGATTTAGAAAAATGTTATTTGTATTTACAGAAAAATTTACAAAAAACCTACTTCTTCACATGTTAGTTATTAATATGCTAAAATTATGAAATTTGAAATTCAAAATTTGAATTTAAAAACAAAACTGACAAAATGAATCTTATAAGTAAAAGTATAAGTAAAAATTGTAAATATATGTAGCACTACTCTTTGATTTATGCGTATTGAGCCACCTCATTTAGTTCTACATTAAATGATTGTAAATTTAGTCATTTATTTTTAAATAATTTGAAAGTTCATATTAATAAATATTATACAAATTGAAATTTTGTAAGTATAGATCACTCTGCATTCATTCCTATATAACACCTACTCTTCTTTCTTCTATATCTCATTTATTACAGTTAGCAATCGAACAATGCCACATTAAAAAAACTCTATAATAAGGTTATAAATAAAATAAAAAATTAACAATTTTTCTGAGCTTCGAACGGGTATGCGACTTGTGCAAGTAGAAGTTAAGAACCTCTTTAAACAGGAGAGGGCGCTACATCTGTTATGTAAGGCTATACGCCGTTGATTTCTTTCCCTTCACCAAGAACTTGTTTACAAAACGAAGATTTACAACTATGAACTATATGTAGAAAGGTAATATCAAAAAAGAAAACGTTTAGAGAGTAATGAATATATTTTACAACTCGGTGATGACATTCCCAATAGAGGTTGTCTTGTAAATCTTCATCTCGAGTATGGAGATTGATAGAGGGAAAACCAATCCATTTCTGGAGCGACAGTGCTAGTCTGAACGTGGCAACAAGAAAGTGAAGCCTGTGTTCTCACGAATAAGCGGCGGTGATTCAACATCGGAGATGTCTATTTGTTCCATGGACTTTGATAAGTCATCAACTGAAAACGGAATACTGCACCAGAGATGGTAGTAGTGGCAGGTAAGTTATCATAACAAAGAATCAAACTGAAGCAGTCACAAAAGGAGAGGTTGATGGAATCATCACATAATTGAATGTTGTCACTAACCTTGAATCGTCATCCAATAGGAATGAATTACTTACTGCATTGTTAGAGTCTTCTGTCATGAGCACCCTCATACTGGAAATAACCTAGACAGAAACATTAAGATGGTAAACTCAATGTTGGTCAGTTTTGTGGAAATGTTTGTAATCTTGTGAAAAATGAAAATCGATAATCCTGTAGAGACAAAGATCACTCTGGACATAGTTTGGTAATGACATCCATCAAAAACTTACATCCGAGGACACGCTGTGCGTGCCATACTTATCATCCCAGTACATTGTACTGATCCGATATTGCTGCTGTATACTGAGGACCTGTAAATTGCAAAATTAGGTTCAATGAGATCCTGGGAAGAGGTGAAGTTGAATTACTAATTTTTGGCCAGTAACGGCAAAGTAGAATGAAGTATATCCGTTGCTTCTAATGCATTTCTCACTGGGCATAGATCATGGCTGATTTCATCTAGTGTTTTCTTTGGTTTTTGATGTATGACCTGAATCAGAAAATTGGATATTTCAGAAGACTATTAGTTGCTCCACCATTGTAATAAGCAAATCTGGTAGAAATGGAAAATAACCAAGAACAGAAGAAGGATACCAGAAACCCAATAGCCTGTTTAATATGCTTGAGCTCATCCCAAGAAGAACCTGCATACTGATTTTTTTTTTCCTTTGGTTAATTATTAGAGGTATATCACAATATCAGAGTATGTGGCAGTGAATTCAAGGTACCTCATCTGTGGCCGTATAACACCAATGTTCCAATTCAGCCAGCCCAGCTTTCACGTATTCACCATTACTGAAGGAACAGCACTCTCGCCTTAACAGAAGACTGTATAAAAAATGGTCTATGCTAAATGATAAAATATAAATTTCTACTAGCATTAGATTTACAACCCAAAAGCAAAATGAAATTGTGGCATAGACTCTACACCTGTTGAATAGCTGAACATTGATGAAAGAAAATATTTGTGTGAACACCTTACGAACTAAAAATGGGGGTACCTAGGAGAGAAAAGAAAACAATCTTAAGCAAAAGTTAATTTGCTGAAAGTACACTCAAAATGAAATTCAGTAAAACCAAATATATGAAATTCATGATCTACCAAAACAGGGTTTAGTTAATCCACCAATCATGGTCAGCAAAGCCAGAGTTGGCTCATCAGGGTCCCAGCCTACGTCAACTAGTTCCAACACTGACAAAATACTTCTATCTTATGGCGTGAAAAAAAGGAACAGAGCTAAATGAAATTCCACTAACATGATTTTCTTTCAAAGTGTTTAAGAAGCTTCCAAGGCTTTTCACTATCCCTTGCCAGTGAGCAATTAAAGCTCGCTGGGCTTCAGTGTTTGCAACAGAACGTGACCCCTTAACCAAGCTTACTCTGGATGTTCTTGGTGCCTGTTTCATCAGATTCAAATAATAAAGTTTTTAGTTTAAAGAATTTGATAGGAATAAAGCAAGTAAAATAATTTGATCAACCTGGATGCACAATCCAAGCAATGGAGAAATTTCTTTCTTCAAATTATCTCGAATCATTCCATAGATCTTTTCCACATATGCTGTAAGCTGCTGTTTAAAAAGCAAAGCTGGGTACTTGGCTTCAACTTGCCGTAATGTATCCACCCCACCATTCATGTTGCCATTGATTAAAGAAAGATTGATTCCTTGTGGAGCACCGCGGAAACTCTAAATGAAAATAATGCAAAAAACATGAATCAACTGAAGAATCGAAGTTCCATTAACAGCTGTAGATATTGACAAGAAACTTATAGTTACTTGTGTCATCCTCCCAAATAGAGTAGCTGATGAAGAACGGCGTCGTTGTGGAGCCATTCCAGCTGCACCACTTGCTTTCAATGTGCGCTGGAGTAGTAAGAGAAGTGTTGATGCATTGGATAGCCAATAGGCTAAGATATCATTGTTATCCTGGGTCTGAAATCCAAATGGAAACAATAAAGTTAAAACAGGTTTCTGAAAAACAAAACAAAGTACTTGGCGTATAAATTTGGGTGTTAAAAACCTCAATAGCATTGCCAATTGTCTGAATGATCCGATCAAAAACACTAGTTCTCTCAACTTCAAATGATCTCCAGTGCAGAAGGCATTTATATATGATGCAGGCAGCAATAGGCCTAGTCCCTGCAAAGCCGAGGTGCTGTGCAATACATCGTATGAGCAACTCTTGGTTTTCCTGCTGCTTCTCATTTAGGGATTTTTGGGGTTTCTCCTCTATTTCAGAAAGATCCCTTTGGTTTGTTGAAGGACTATGCAGATCCTGATTTATTTACCAGGTGATCAGCAATAGAGAAAAATCAAGCAGGAACACTCAGATAGCTCATATTACAAGTTTACTTTTATAATCTATATCTTGTTTCTTAAAGAGTATAAAATGAGAAAATGTTTTGGAGAGCTTTGCTTACCAAAGCTGCCCTTGCATCCATTCCAATATGACTGTTTTCAGGACCTCTCTGCCATACATCAAAGAACCAGATAATCTCTACGCTATCTGGGACAATTAGTCAATCACACATATTATGCTTAATTAATTACCTGAATGATTGATCTAGAGCGTCCTGAGAGGAACTTGTTAGGTGCCATGGATACAGCTTGTTGACGTAACACTTGATTCTCCGATTCTAAATTGGTAAGCTTCTCTTCTAGCCTAATCAATGAAATCTAGATGTCCAGTTAAGTACGAAAAATTAAGCAAGTGATGACTTTTTTAAAATCAAATTATGCAAGATAACTCCCTCTTTAGAATGGCCATGACGAAAATTGAAATTTTAAATATGTGAATTGGTGCTAGAAAAAGATAAATGCATTTTAATATGTTCCAATGGTTTCATACATTCAATAATGTAGTTTATCCTAAAAAGCCAATGATTAAACATTGGGGGTTGAGGGGATAGTAGGAATAACATGCCTTAAAATGGCTTGTCACAATCTTACTTATCATTTCAAGAACAGCATATTTTCGGTTCTTGCAGATTTTCTTTTGTACGTAAGCGTGCTAATTTGTATGGAGTGTCATATGCAATTTGAATGGCCCACTATCTCATATTGAAATCTGATCTTACAATTTACAGTCAGTGGTAATCTTTATGTTTTGTTTTGCAGCTTGATGAAGTAATGTATGAAGAAAGATAACGATCCTTAATCATAAGGACCACAGTTGGCATTGCAATAACTACTCAAATTTAACGTGGAAAATCAAATGGACCAGTAAACAGTGCCACTCAGATAGATGTTCATGCCAATTTTAATTGTTTCTGCCAAATGGAGTTTCCAAGAAGTAAGCATCCTATCATTTAGATGTCTAATATTCACTTTAGTCAAGTTCACCTTTTTTTTAATCTTTTCCATCTTTTCCTTAGTTTATTACATCTAATGTGTGACAGGTTTTGCAAAGAGGTTGTGAGTAAGTTTATTGCTATTATTACTATTGATAAATTGGCAAAAGGGAATCCATTGGGTGTAAGGGGAAGATTGAATGAGAAGAGGGAGTGACTGAAGTTAGAAGTCTGGAAGTGTAGGCCTGATCTGGGTTGAGCAACGATATTACCTGTAGGTGGAATAAAATGGTGCGTATGATTAAGTGATGCGGTGTGTTTCGGAAGGGGGCAACGATATTAACAGTATGAAGATCCAAAACGGTGCATAAAGGATTTAAGTGAAACGGTGCAAGAAGAGAAATAGATGCAGGGGCTTTTCAACTGTTGTGTTTGTGTAAATGGCTTGTAAACTACGTCCTTTTACTTCTGCATAGGAAACTTGTATAATAGACTGAAAATGCGAGTTTAGCTTTAGTTCTGAGTTATTGAGATTTAAGTGTACTTTGGAGGTTGGAGATTCCTCGAAAATCTCTTCCAAGAATAAGAAGGTTCTTGGGTTCCTTGTTCATTGTTTTGATTCTTGATTTTGTTAGTTTTCATTCTTGAAGTGGTTCTTGTTGTGTTCTTCTTACTGGGAAAACTGAGGAATACCATTACATTGGGTTTCTGTCTGGGTTTTTTTTTAATCACTCTAATGAATGAAAAAGCGTTACATCTAGAATTGAATTGTCTCATCAATCATTATTTAGATGTAACATCACTTCTAAAACTTAACTACAAAAAAAAAAGGGTAAAACACATTTAAGAATGTCAATATATATGCTTCTCCATTTGGGATGTGCTTCTAGTATCAACCATATTCGTCGAATAGTTGTGTGAAGATGCCAAACTATTTCAAGAGTCGTGATTTTTTTTAGGCATGATAAGTATGTGAAACTTTTATGTAAAACATGTGAAAATTTCTTTACATGTAAAATAAGTACGAGTGTGCCATTCTTGAAGAATCATATCACCTGGTCAAAGATTCCTGGAGCTGATGAACTTTGTTCTCTGTTTCTTGTAATTTTTTACGTCGCTCTTCACTAGACTCTTCAACTTCACTGTATTTTCTTTTAGAGTCATCAGCTCTTTGTCTCTCTGACTCCAATGATGCCTGTGTTGGCATGAGCCCAGTTTAGATCACTAGTTGAAATGGCCATGATATATCCTTATGTTTAAAATAACATATAGAATAAGAATATGTCCTTGTATGCATACAAAAAGCCAAAGAACTTTATGAACTCTTTGGAAAACTTTATTGTATCCATTCATTGAGTGACCAAAAATCTGCCATGGTGATGCCGAATAAATAGTGTAATAAATCAAATTGCAACATGTGACCATGTACCATGTCTTGTTACCTAAGTCAGTTAGCCATTTCATTGACAAAGCAGTGTAAGTTGCAGAAAATGTTGAACTTTTCAAATCTCAAATGATCCCAATGGAAGACGACACATTATAAATTTGACAAGATGTCACCACTTATTATCTGAAATGATTTTTTTTTTTTTTTTTATATCCAGCAACCTTTGTACCACATGTTGCCAGCTAGGTCGCCTTATCCATTTCAAAAATTGTTTAAAAATAGTACTTGAAAATTATCATTATTAAGGTTAAGTGACTTGAATCTATCAACTGCAAGAAAAAGTTAAGATTAGTGTTCCCCAATATTATTACCACTGTATCCTCCTCTGATATTTGGAATACCTAGTCTTGTAAATTTCGCATGGCACAAAAGAGATCAAACAAGTATTCATCTTAACAAACACAAGAAATGTGAAGTAACTTCTTCCTCTGTTGAATTGCCAGAAATATTCTGTCTTAACTTTGTAACTATCAACCATATACGTCAACCACAAAAGTTTCAATTATCATGACGTGACACAGTTATGTGAGATGCAGATTGTCTTTAAGAACTTTATCACCAATAGACGGGTTAATTTACCATTTCATGCATCATATATGATATAACCAAAAAACTAGTTTTATTTATATATCCCACAGAAGACATTAGCTGCAGTTTTTGGTAGGTTTCTAACCTTGAGGCTCTGCACTTCTGCTGTTAGAGAATCTATTTTTTGGGTATCTTCGACAAGAACTTGAGTTTCTTTGATAACAGGAGGTGCTTCTTCAATAGCCTGTTTTGCAAACTCTCGTTCCTTGACAAGTAACGCATTTGATTCATCAACTTTATTCCGCAGTTCTTGCAATGAATTCTGCAATTTTGCTATCTCCTGTGCTTTTGCTTCCTCTAGGTCAGTCTGCATATGTGACATTAAGGAATGAGATAATATACATATAGAAAAGCAGAAATGAGTGTCTCTTCTTCAGATGGTGAAAGGTCAAACAAAAGTCACTGAAAATCTTTGAAGTCTCAAAGCATATTTTAATAGATACAAAAGCAAACGGTGCAATAGCATAGAGCTTCTTTGCAAGGTGTCATAGTGTATGCTTCTATGCCTAAAACTACCTATCTGTAGAAAATCAGTATTACCCTTAAACGTTTTTCCAATTGTAAACGCCAAGTGAGCTCCTCCACTCTTTTTTCAAGCTTATCCTTTGCTTCTTTAAGTGCACCGGTTTCCCTTGCAGCCTGGAAAAGATTGCCCATAGATGTTATATATAAAAGAAGATATAGGATATATAAAAGAAGATATAGGATATAATTAACAAACAGGGTTTAAAAATTTCTCAATGTAGAGAAAATTTACTTGGTATTACCATGCATGACAATAGTGGGATCAACATTCTTTTATGTCAATTATTGAATTAGTCAAATAGAACGGAAGAGACAAACAGTATGAGACTGCACTATCACACACACATGCTAAATAGCTCCATAATCTTGAAAGATTTGATATTACACCTCAACTTGTTTGAATGAGTATTTAAGAGAACGATCATATTTCTTAATGGAAAATGCTAGTGGAGCCCCTCAAACTTACCGCTTGATTATTTTAATTTATTTATTTTTTACTTAATGGTTAAGGAAGTGACTATTAGTGAAGTTGTGTATTTTTTATTTTTTTTCTTAATGATTAAGAATGTTAAAAAAATGTTGAAAAGAAAATAGAAGAAAAAAGAGAAATTTTAAATACACTAGCGGTACGCCAAGCAGTAACTGCTGGGCAGCCTGCTAGCCAGCACCCTTCTTAAATTCTATCTTTACTATAGTTGGGAAACAGAAGAAATAAGATGATGATGACTATGATGGTTACAACAAGAAATAACATGATTCAACCTTTTAAGATGCCAAGGATGACATAAAGAGTCACTAGTTTTTTACATTTCCATTGTATCTTTGATCCTTCCAGTATCATTTACACATACGTATAATTTTGGAAAAGAGCCCTGGTGTACGTATTATGCTGTATACCATCCTATCATCAAGTCAACATGAGTGCATGTATTATGACTGTGATGATATCTATGCCTATGAAATCTCACTTTCTTGTTTGTTATCTTCCTTGGATGAAAAAAGTATGACTTAAGGCACCGAATAGGAAATCTTATCTTGGGGGGTCAATAGAAACAATAGGCCAAAGTATGAGCTTTTTGACATAATGTATAGTTTCACATATAAATAATACAAAAATCTTTTCAACATACTTGTCAACCTAGGCATATAAAGCGCATGTATACGATAGTGAAAGATACAAGTTACAAAGCTGACTATTAACCTTCAGTAATTGAGAAAAAATCTGTGCAGTGAGATGAACTCTTTTTTACTTTGTATTTTTTAAATTTGTGCAAGGATAGTGCCATGCATAACCTTCTCCAGATATATGTTTTTATATGATATTGCAGGAAAATGTATAATGCTAACCATTTTGAGCTTTCGTAGTTCTCTCCTTGCAATTTGTCCCCTCCATCTGCATTGTGTGACTATTGAACCTCTCTTAAGCTTCCTATAGTATGATGCAGCTTTATGACAACGCCATCTTGCCTGCATTTTGTTAGAAAGTGAGTTTTCATTTTTGGACAGTGATAACAGTATACGAGTAGATTTCCAGGCGAAATAAGTTTTGAAGTGTATGACCTGAACAAATATAGCAGCTTTAGTTCGTTTTCTGAGTCTGAATTCTTTACGAGCAGCCAATGCCCTTAAACCTGTTTGCAAGACAAGCATAGAGAGATGGAGATTGCAATAGGTTTTTCTGGCTTGGTATCTTCGTATGTGCTTCTGAATTTTCACAGCAGTTGCCTCCTTTTTCAAGAACTCAAAAAGTTTGCAAGCCAGTCTTCCTACAAGTAAATACCAAATAAATAAGAATATCATTCCATTAAGGGGACTATAAAATTAGCATGTTTGGATGTTTGGAGCATCTCAGAATTTTGTGAATAGTACTGAAATAGTTTGAGCGAAGATGTTTTATTGGGTTATGGGAAAGGAGAGAGAAAAAGTTGAATAAAAATATTTTTTAAAATAAGTATTGTATTGGACTTTGTGAAAGTGAATAGATGAAGTTAAAAAATTGTTTGAATATAATTTTTTAATATTATTTTTATTTTGAAGTTTGTAAACATTGTATTGATTTATGTGTTTTTTTTTTTTTTTTTTCAAGTTTGAAGAAATTGTATTGATTTTTGTATTTGGATAATGATTAGGTAATGATTAGATGAAAAAATTGAAAATTTGAAATTGAAAAATGTTTTGTATTTGAGTGATGTTTGGGAATGAAATTATGAGAAGTTTTGAGAATTCTAATGTTTGCCAAACATCCCTAATTCTCCCAAGAAAAATACTTCATATAGTTAAAGGCTCACCTCTACATATAGATTGCAAATCTATTGTAGCCTTCCGCAGTGCAACAAAATGTCTACGAGCAATATGAGTTCGAATGCGCCACTGAATAGTTTTTGCCGCACGACTAAGTACCTCAGCCCTCCGTGCATCGAGTTCAGCCATCTGACCAGCTCTTAGGAACACTTTTGTTTTGCCTATCTGAAAAACCATTTTGCCCCATTCAACAATGCCTTTGGCCACAATATGGGATTAGATCAATGGACATTCATTATAATTAGAAACATATACATCCATGCATGCATGGCTTATACATAAATAAAGCCCTGCTGCAATGCGCAGTGCATGGGCGTATGTAACACTGAGAAAGCTTAAGTAATTATAGAAGCGTGTACGAGATTGAATGAAAGAGAAGCAGTAATACTTTATCAGCAGTTTCTAAAATCAGCAAAGGTACTCCATGTTTTACCTGAAACCCTTTAAGCCCCTTCTTTTCCAGAATATTTTTGCAAACAACCTTTTCGTTGTTTCTGCACATAATGAAACACATCAAGAAAGTAGAACTCTCATGCAATTAATTATATGTAACGAACGTCAAGAGTTACAGGTCATAATTTCTTTTAAACATGAATGGAAATATATGCGAAAAGAGTGTACTTACGTTCCTTCTAAGACCTCTGGAGCAAGAAGACCAAATCGATTTATGAATTCAAAGAAAGGACGACGGGTCGGGTATCCAGCACAACTGATTCTGATTGCCTCTAAAACACCCTACAAGGACAAACATCAGTCCAGCAGAATACAGAAAGGGAAAAGAACAAAAAAGAAATAAAACTAAGAGAGATGGATATGTTTTCAGAACACCAGCTTGAGAGAGAGAGAGAGAGAGAGAGATCAAATTTTACTCACACCACAACGCAGTTGTTGCATGATGCTGACATTCTCAAATATGGCAGGTTTTAGAAGGTTATTTGGCTTCACACATCTAATGTAGTGAGGTTCAGTAGAGTTTAATGTTTCCAGCAATTGCTGTAGTTGTACCTACAAACGTTAATCAAACAAACTTTAGTTATCAAGTTCTTGCAGCATAAAAAGGTTTGAAGTGTTAAAAGAAGCGAGATGAGCTGATGCATGCAGATGCATTACTTCAAGTGTAGTATAGTTTCAGGCATATCTACAACCTTAACCACCAAGATCACAGAATCAAAGTACCTTAAAACGAGAACCAATAGAAGAAAACTTTGAAGATTTAGTTGTTTCTTCCGGAAGTGGAGGGAAAAGGCCTGCCACAAAAGGACATGTGGAAACACCCAACAAGTCTTGATGTTCAGGGACCACATAGTCCTTGTTTTTGTCCAAAAATTGGTCGGATTGATATAGCACCTGAAACAAAAACCAGGGTAAAAATTACTATGCCACAGTAGCCCACACTAGCCACAATTGATGCCTTGGTAGTCAATCATACCTCTCCAGCATAATGAGCAATGGTGAAATTCGTGCGAGATAGTTTTGGCTTTATGAAACGCTTGTGGTTTTTAAATGTTTGATACAGCTTGTTTGCAAATGTCTCATGTGTTGACTTCGGAAACATGCTGAAAAAGAAAAGGGACGACTTAGTAAGAATGAAATGAAATATCTATCTGGTGTTCGACTAGGAGTTAATCTGGAAGTTCAACATAATACAACAAAAACTTGGGCATTTCTTAGAATTTTCTACCCAAAAAGAGAAATGAAAACAGCAACTGAACTAATGTAAACTTCCTTTTAGAAGAAAAACTAAAGCTTCATAGAAGAAGTGAAAGAACAATATATTACCAAGCCTCATCGAGTAGAGCAATGATTCCACCTGGTTTCTGCAAAAGATAAGCATTACAAGTAGAAGACATGAGTTAAATACTAGCCCTGAAGCAGATATTCAATCTAAACTTACACAATGGACCCAACAAGCTACTCAAAACTAGTGAAAGAGCACTGCAAGCTGACATGTTTAGCATATGCCTGTCTACTAATAAAAAATTTGGAAAAAAACATTCCTACAGAAAATTACACTGTATGAGTTTGGAGGCACTATTACATCAGAGCAATTGCCATGATGGTTTACCACTCATCCACCTCTATGGTGATTTAGTTTGAAGATAGAACAGTTTATATCGTATTTTTCTCAGGAAAGAGGTACCCAATAAGGAAGTGTTTACAAATACACTCGAAAGTAACCTTTTGGCTAGATAAATGAAGTGTGGACTTGGTTCCTTAATGATATCATGTCCAGACTGGATCAGATAACAAAACAAACGGTGAAGGTTGTTAATGGAAGGAAGGAAGATTGACCTTTTCAATAAGATCCAATACATCTTTATTATCCACAAACTCAATGTAGCTCCAATCTATCTCCTCTTTCGTGTATTCTTCCTGTTCCATCTTGAAAACGTGCTGAAAGTAATCACCAGAAAGAGTTAAGTTAAAAAGAATGAATAAACTGAAGCACAAGTACTCGATTTGTTCTAGAGACATTACCTGGTTGAAATGTTGCTGCAACTTCTCATTTGTGAAATTAATGCAGAACTGCTCAAAACTACACATTGTATGGTAATATCAAATTGTAATGAAATGTGTAACTCATAAGAATTATTTGCTTGAATATCCTCAACAATATATGCACGGATGTACATGTATGTGTATGTATAACTATATCTATCATACTTGTGAGATGTTACCTGTTAGTCTTAAAGCTCTCAAAACCATAGATGTCGAGAACCCCAATCAAAGATTTTGAATTAGGATCCTGTCCAATTGAGACATTAATTTTATCGACCAACCTGCATATAATCAGAAAGTCATGCAGCATTAGATGAATATCTAAGTTACCATGTCCATAGTGTTTCACATAGTGATCAAGAACCATTTTGAAAACCTGGTGATAAATCTGAATGTATCACCACAATAGATATTGTCTTACCAGTCAAATAGTCGAGAATATACTGTCTTAGCTAAAGCATCTCGGCTAATGGCTGCACTTTGAGGATCAAGGCTGCGTTTTATGACTTCTTCTGGGGTGATCATGACACGCTTACATAATGCATCTTCCAAGGCCACAGCATCACACCTGAAATAAAGAAAAATTCTAACATTCCAACCGAACGAGAGGGAACATATAAGAAAATGGACCATGGTCATATTATTAGGATGAAAGTACTACATGAGAAGCTCTGCAGTCATTCTAAGATGGAATTTGGCTTGGTCATCTTTTGGAACGGATGAATCAACTTCCTTCCCCTTAGCAAACTCAATATTGCCAAGATGAAGTATTGCAGCAACCACTCTGAAAATTGCTTCCTGTGAGTGAGAGGTGAGTGGTTAGAAGATATTCTTTCTTATCTATGCAATAAGCAGTTAATGTTTCCTTTTGAAAAGGCTGAACCTGTTCCTTTTCACTAATCCCAACAATGTCCATTGCTCTCCTTGTGGCAAGATAATCATGAGCATCACTTACACCAACCAGTTCATAACAATTTGACTGGTTAAGGTAGCGAAATGATTTAGGGTTTCCCAACTTGTACTTCTCAATTTCCTGTCAACAACATAAACGACTTTAGACGAATGTTCGAATCAAGTGATAATTTGAAAACCACATGAAATCTTCCATTCCAAAAGGAGAATACCTCCTGTGGTGCAGCACAAAGAAGGTAGAAGCAGTGGTAGTTGCGTTCAGGATCAGAAATTTGGCAAACACGAGACCTCTCCAAAAGGTAAGTTCTGATGGCTGCGCCTGAGATTCTTCCATGCTTATCAAACTGGATCTCTACAAACTTTCCAAAACGGCTGCAACAACATTTATTTATAGAAACAGGATCAAACCACTCTGACTAAGGAACTGACTATGTGTATTGTTAGCATTATTTAGATTAATGGACCTACATAGATTAGGAATTTCACATTGTATAATTGCCTAACATAAAGTTTGGATAATATTTGTAAGGCCAAATAAATGTGATCAATAAAGTAACATAACTAGGCCAACACATCTCTTGAAGCCCATGATTTTGGTCAGTTCATGAGCATAAAGTGGTACGGGCCCAATTCATGTGTAGAGACCCATTAAGGACTCATGTAATTCCATTGTTTTACGATGGGCAAAACTGGAATTTTAGAGGTCATATATATAAGGTTATGGTCCCCACTCCAGATTTACTTTTTACTTTACACATCCCATCATTGTGAGTTTTTACCAAAGAGTGAATATTGGACGTGGAAGATCATACTGCTGCACTCTTCCATCTAATGGCTACAGGTACGCACTTTTATTATATTTTTCCACATGGATTTGACAAGAGATCTTGGAGTTTTCGGAATTTATTCAAAATCCAACAAGTGGTATCAGAGAAAACTTGTCAGATCTGTGCGGAAATGAAGTTTTTATTTGTGATATACGTTTTTTGTATCTTGCAATTTTTTCACCACTCCAGTTCATATTTTTTTTTGATTTTGGAGTTCTTGGTGAATAAGTTTTTTGTACAGTTTATGTTTTTCTGTGGCTGTCGTTGGTGTGTAGCCCACCGGAACTGTCAAAAACCGTCACAATTAGTGGCTAAAAGTGTTTATTTTTATTTTATTATTCTCGATTTTTTACTAAAAAAGGGACTGCCGGAGACATGGGAGGCCGCCAGAATGTTTTCATCGGCGTCCCCTCATCAAGATCTGACGGAAAATGGTCTGTTTTGACCGGAAAGGTGGCCGGAATGGTCTCTGGAACAGTGGCAGCGCCGGAGTCCTTTTACTGCTACAGGAACTCGGGTTATTGAGTTAAAGAAATCAGGTAGGGTTTTTGGTCTGAATTGGTCTATGTTTAAAACAAGTCTTGGGCTTGGTTTTGTATGGTCCAATTCGTGGGTATGAAGAAATAAATTTAATTGGGTTTTATAAGGCCCTTGGACCCATGTGTAAGGCATTATAGAAATCTGTGGGCTAAATTGACAAAGCCCATGCGTATGAGACCAACCCAATTACTTGGTTGACTCAAAATAGTTGACTTGTTGACCAACCCATTTGACTAATTGACCAACCCATTTGATTGGTTGACTAACCCGGTTTGACCCGGATCCGACAGTTTTTTTTTTTTAAAAAAAAAAAAAAAAAATCTTAATGGCAATTCATACATGTGACTTGGAGAAACTAAAGTGATATGTCACCTAAGTGATTATTGTCATAAAATTTTCTCCTTAGTCATATAAAAGTTTAATGAGTTGCATCAAGTTACATCTATATTCATGTGAATGACAATCAGCCCAAAGGAAGGTTGTCATTTGGCCGGATCTTAGATGGTATAAGGTGATTATTTGTGAATTGCATTTTTTTTTCTTTTAAAATAAGCATATGCATTCAATAGTCGGCCCAAAGGAAGATTATTGTTTGACCAAGTTGTATAAATATTTATTTTAGGGATTAGCCTATGCATTCAATAGTCGGCCCAAAGGAAGACTATTGTTTGGCCAGGCTAATTTTGCATTATTCACAATAATCAGCCTTATAAGGAGAGGACCACTTGCATGTTGTAATTATTGTCCAAAGACTTGATTGCAATGATGCACTAGGTCTCTCATAAGGGCCCACTATTATAAACCATTTTTTTTTTTTAAATTTTGTCATATTATCTAATTGATTTTGTTGTTCAATTGGATTAAAGTTTGCATGACAAAATTATGGTTTATTTTTCTTTATATTTTGTGATTAATGAGATATTTATTTATTGTGAGTTTCTTTTGTTTTCTTATAGTGAATGCATCCTCGATATCTGCCAATTTGAATAACATTTCAGTTCTTACTGGATCAAATTTTACAAAATGGAAAGAGCATGTTACTATTGTTCTTGGGTGTATGGATTTAGATTATGCGCTACGGGTTGATGAGCCTCCCAAACCTACTGATCAGAGTTCTGCTGATCAGAGGATAGCTTATGAAAAGTGGGAGTGCTCTAATCGCATGAGTCTTATGATAATGAAGCATTCTATTCCTGATTCTATTCGAGGTGCAATGCCTAAAGAGGAAAATGCCAAAAGGTACCTGAGCCAAATAGCAGACTGATTTGTTGTATCGGAAAAGGTAGAGACAAGTACGCTTCTTAGCAAACTTGTCTCAATGCGCTATAATGGCAAAGGGAACATAAGGGAGTATATTATGGAAATGTCCAATCTTGTTACTAAATTGAGAACACTAAAGTTAGAATTTTCTGATGAAATTCTTGTGCATCTCATTCTGATTTCTCTTCCTGCACAATTTGGTCCTTTCAAAATTAATTATAATACTCAAAAGGAGAAATAGACTCTTAATGAGCTCATTGCTCATTGTATGCAAGAGGAAGAGAGATTGAAACAAGAAATGACAGAAAGTGCTCACATGGCAGTTTTTCCTCATGGAAATCAAGGCACCAAGAAAAGAAAGAGGAATGATAAAGTTAAGGTAACTGCGGATGCTGGAACTTCACAGCCAATTGTGCAACAAGAACAGGATAAGGTTTCTACCTGTTACTTTTGCAAAATGGATGGCCATTTGAAGAAGAATTGTTTCCAGTATAAGAAGTGGCTTGCAAAGAAAGGTGATTTTTCTATCTTTGTTTGCACAGAAATAAATTTGGCTATTGTACCACCTAACACTTGGTGGATAGATTCAGGAGCTACTATTTACATAAGTGTTACTATGCAGGGTTACCTAAAATGCCAAAAACCAAGTGATGCAGAAAACTTTATTTACTTGGGGGATGACAATAAAGTTAAAGTTGAGGCAATTGGAGTCTATAGATTAAAATTGGAGTCTGGTTTTTATTTGGATTCGGATGAGACTTTTTATGTGCCGTCATTTAGACGGAGTTTAATTTCTGTTTCTTGTTTGGACAAATCTGGTTTTTCTTGTTCATTTAGAAATGGGAAATTTAGTCTTTTTCAAGATTCAAATGTTGTCGGTACTGGCTCTTTAATTGATAATCTTTATTTACTGGACTTGGATGCCTCACACTTAAAGACAAACAAAACCTTGCATGTAAATAGTTGTGGTACAAAGAGGAGATTGATCAATGAGAATTCCTCTGTATTGTGGCACAAGCGATTGGGACATATCTCAAAAGAGAGAATTGAAAGGCTTGTGTCAACTGGAATTCTTAATCCTCTTGATTTTTCAGATTTTAAAATCTGTGTTGAATGTATAAAAGGAAAGCAAACAAATATAAGAAAAATAGGTGCCAACAGAAGTTCAGGCGTCTTAGAAGTGATACATACTGACATTTGTGGTCCATTCCCTACGGCATCTTGGAATGGTCAACAATATTTTATCACCTTTATAGACGATTATTCTCATTATGGGTACCTATTTTTAATAAATGAAAAATCACAAGCACTCAACCTTTTTAAGGCTTATAAAGCTGAAGTTGAAAATCAGCTTGATAAGAAAATTAAGGCCGTTAGATCTGACCATGGTGGTGAATACTATGGTAGATATGACAGATCAGGTGAACAACGTCCTAGGCCTTTTGCAAGGTACTTAGAAGAATGCGGCATCGTTCCTCAATACACCATGCCAGGGACTCCACGTCAAAATGGTGTAGCTGAGAGACGAAATGGAACCCTAAAAGACATGGTTAGAAGTATGATATCTCATTCTTCTTTACTAGAATCACTATGGGGAGAGGCATTAAAGACCGCAGTTTACATTCTCAATCGAGTACCTAGTAAAGTAGTAGCTAAAACCCCTTATGAGTTATGGACTGGAAAGAGGCCTAGTATTAGGCATTTACATGTCTGGGGTTGTCCAGCTGAGGCTAGGCCCTATAAGCCAAATGAAAAGAAACTAGACTCCAGAACAGTTAGCTGCTTCTTTATTGGATATTCTGAGAGATCGAGGGGTTTCAAATTTTATTGCCCTTCAAGTAATACCATTATTGAGACAGGTAATGCCAAATTCATTGAGGATATTCAGGATAGTGGGAGTTCACAACTTAGAAATATTGTATTTGAAGAGGAACATGTTGAAATACCTCTGACAAATACTGAAGGTGATGAGATGGTCACACCTGTCTTAGTACAGGATGCGGATGCGGATCATTAAATCATTTCTGAGTTGCCTCTAACTAATACGGAAGAATCTGAACAACCTCAACAAGAAGTGTCATTAAGAAGATCAAATAGGGAGAAGAGATCGGCAATTGCAGATGATTACATTGTTTATCTCCAAGAGCATGAGTTTGATATAGGATTGGAAGATGATCCAATCTCTTACAATCAAGCCAAACAAAGTGCTAACTCCCAAAAGTGAATAGATGCAATGCTAGATGAGCTAAAGTCTATGAAAGACAATGACGTTTGGGACCTTGTCGAATTGCCTGATGGTATTAAACCAATTGGTTGCAAATGGGTCTTCAAGACCAAGCAAGACTCTAAAGGCAATACCGAAAGGTATAAAGCACGTCTAGTTGCAAAAGGCTTTACTCAAAAGGAAGGCATTGACTATAAAGAAACTTTATCTCCAGTTTCATCGAAAGACTCTTTTAGAATTATTATGGCACTTGTAACTCATTATGATTTAGAGCTTCATCAGATGGATGTAAAGACTGCTTTTCTCAATGGTAACATTGAGGAAACAATATATATGATGCAACCAGAGGGCTTTGAGACCAAAGAATCGAGTCATTTGGTTTGCAAATTAAAGAAATCCATCTATGGTTTAAAGCAGGCATCTCGTCAATGGTATCGAAAGTTTTATCGAGTAGTTTCCTCTTTTGGTTTTAAGGAAAATACTGTGGATCAATGTATCTATCTTAAGATTAGTGGGAGCAAATTTATAATTTTGGTGCTATATGTCGATGACATTCTACTGGCAAGTAGTGACATAGGCCTGTTACTGGAAACCAAGAAATTTCTTTCAAAACACTTTGAAATGAAAGATCTTGGTGAAGCATCTTTTGTGTTAGGCATTCAGATTCATCGTGATAGATCACGTGGTACCTATCACAGAGGGCGTATGTCGAGAAAATACTCAATAGGTTTGGCATGCAAAATTGTGCATTTGGGGATGCACCCATTGCAAAAGGTGACAGATTAAGTTTGCTCCATTGCCCAAAGAACAACATTGAAAAGAAGCAAATGGAGGATATCCCTTATGCATCAGCTGTAGGGAGTCTCATGTATGCTCAAATTTGCACACGCCTAGATATTGTGTATGCAGTTGGAATGCTTGGCAGATATTTGAGCAATCCAGGCATGGATCACTGGAAAGCTGCTAAAAGGGTAATGCGGTACTTGCAAAGAACAAAAGATTATATGCTCACATATGGGAGGTCAGAACATCTTGACATCGTTGGATACTCAGGCTCCGATTTTGCTGGTTGTCTCGATAGCAAGAGATCCACTTCAGGGTATGTTTTCATGTTGGCTGGAGGAGCCATGTCATGGAAAAGTGTCAAGCAGACACTTATAGCTTCTTCTACCATGGAAGCAGAATTTATTGCTTGCTATGAGGCATCCAATCAAGCAATATGGTTGCGAAATTTTATCACTAGTCTTCAAGTTGTGGATTGCATTGAGAATCCACTAAAGATTTATTGTGATAATAAGGCCGCTCAGTTATATTCCAAGAACGACAGGAGTTCGTCAAAATCTAAACACATTGACATAAAGTTTCTTGTCGTGAAAGAAAGGGTTCAGAATCATCATGTGTCAATTGAGTACATTAGTACAAATCTCATGGTTGTGGATCCGCTCACTAAGGGCTTACCACCTAAAGTGTTTAAGGAGCATGTAGCTCGTATGGGAGTGGTTAGTTCTAGTGACATATTTTATTAAGTGAGAGTTTGTCTATTATGTACTTGATTTATTTGATACTTGTTACGATCGTGTTTTGGTTTATTGATGATTCTAAGATTGCATTTCTTTCAAATTGTGGTAATACGTAAGGCTTGAAAGTATAATGCAGGGACCAGTTGGAAATGGGCATGATAAAGGATCACATTACATGAAATTTCCATGCTACACATTTGTACTTGATCTATGTTATTGATGATGTTTAGTTTTGTGACTATGGATGGGTCCTGTCACGATAAATGTGACAATGACCGCCATGATCCTATACTAATATTATTCGATGAACCAGATTGTTTTGAGATGATATCCATAAAGTCTGGCAATTATAGTTTGAGCTCGTAAAGTTTATAATGTTTGATTTTTCAGAAATCTATGTGGTCCAAGTGGGAGATTGTTAGCATTATTTAGATTAATGGACCTACATAGATTAGAAATTTCACATTGTATAATTGCCTAACATAAAGTTTGGATAATATTTGTAAGGCCAAATAAATGTGATCAATAAAGTGACATAACTAGGCCAACACATCTCTTGAAGCCCATGATTTTGGTCAGTTCATGAGCATAAAGTGGTACGGGCCCAATTCATGTGTAGAGACCCATTAAGGACCCATGTAATTCTATTGTTTTACGATGGGCAAAACTGGAATTTTAGGGGTCATATATATAAGGTTATGGTCCCCACTCCATATTTATTTTTTACTTTACACATCCCATCATTGTGAGTTTTTACCAAAGAGTGAATATTGGACGTGGAAGATCATACCGCTGCGCTCTTCCATCCAATGGCTACAGGTACGCACTTTTATTATATTTTTCCACATGGATTTGACAAGAGATCTTGGAGTTTTTGGATTTTATTCAAAATCCAACATGTGTGGCTTGTTATATATGACATAAAAGGGGTTCGCTCAGGTCAGACTGATAATCGCACCATCAGTGAGAAATCTGGCACCAGATATGCAGCTATTTGGCTAAATACTTATTTTCATTACATCGGCACAGTATTATGAAACATCTCTGGATTAAAAACCTCTGAAGTTAAAGTTAATTGATTAGTTGGATGTGGAGGGGAATAAAGTCTGCATGTAACCTTATTGCTTAAGTGGAAGAATGTCTCACCTGGAATTGTTATTCCTTACAGTTTTAGCATTTCCAAATGCCTCAAGGACTGGATTTGACTGCAGTCAGATCATTAAATGCAAAATGAAAGAAATGTAAACAATAGTAGATAACATGGAGTAATGGGAATTTCATTTTAAAATGAGATCTAGGTTATTGAACATACTTCAAGAACTTGTTGCTCAACTGTCCGTCCTTCAGTAGCAACCCGACCTCCTAAAAATGCAAGGTATCGCATAAGCATTTTCGTGGTCTCAGTTTTACCAGCTCCACTTTCACCACTGACCAGAATTGAATTGCTTTTCCCCTCATTGATCATTGCCCTGATTTTAGTATAGGCATTACCATTGAAAGCTGGTTCGCTGATAAAAGAATCAAATGCCAAAAAAAAAAAAATGGAGAATGGGGATAACCTGTATGCAACATCAGCAATTGCAAAAACATGAGGGCTTAGTTCTCCAAATGGAGCTCCTTTGTATTGTTGCATCATGTGAGCATCATAAATATGAGGAAGTCTTTGGAATGGATTTATGGCAATTAGAATATTTCCAGTATAAGTCTGGCACAACATAAAAGAGATGCATATTGTTACGGAGACCAAGGTTTCATAGAAAATAGTGATTGCTGAGAATGATAAGTTTTTGCTTTACTTGATAAATATGGAGGGAAGGAAAGCTTACATAGATTTCATTCAGTTCATATCTAATTTTTAAGTTCTGCAGAACTCCAGGCTCATGCAAATAAGATAGCTTTGTCATGTCATCAACTCCACCAGCAGGAGCTTCCATATCTTTTGGATAGATCTTTGATAGGTTTGCAACAACCTTAGAATTATCAAAATTGAAACATGAATCTCAGCATCTAGAACAGTCTTAAGTAAAACATATAAGTAATAGAATTTTGTTTAAAAGGATTACTGTGAAGCTAAGATCTGTTTTCTAGTTGATACTACAACTGATACCAATAGGCAAAGTAGGGGATAACTATGACTTACAAAGTTTTCTCAATGTTGATTGTAGAGAAAGAGAAACATGTTCATTCATTGTTGTTAAAAGGAAAAAAGGGATACCTATGACTCTCAAGGCAGTACTTAAAGTTGTTTGAACTGTTTATGGATCATGAAGCACAAGCAAGCCAAATTACATGAATGAGATAGAGAGAGATTTTCTTATGAACATTCCGGAAAACTAAATAAAAAAATTTAATGGATATGGCTTGAAAATTCAGTAGTCAGTAATGTAATGCTCAACGGTGGACAGAAAAGAAATGCTGCTAGTGCTAATATAGAGCTCCCTTTTCTGTGCATCTTTACTTTTTCTTTCCCTTTCCTCATTCTTTCCAGTATCTAACTGGGGGCTATAGACAATTGGCAGGGGCAAATGGTAGATAACCAGAAAAAAAACCTCATTAAGCCATCCAAATCATTGATGGGGACATAGCAAAGAATCCATTGTAGTCACCAACTATGATAAAACACGCAACTAGAAGCTAGTTCTTTGTATGGTAAAATTTAATTGATGTACAAAATGGTGAAAAACAAAAAGACACCTGTTCCTCCACCGCAACCCATAATATAAAGTCAAAAATGCATATTTAATTTGTCAACATGGGGGACTAAACATCAAGGATGCAATTATAATGTTAGACTGAAGCACCAGTAACAGCTTATTTCTATTCCAATCAAAGAACACAGAAAGAAACTAAATGTAACTGGACACCTTCTTCCCATTGGTAGTCTGGATCTCAGCTTCCTGTCCATTAATCTTTGACACCTGCCCATCAATCCAAGCTAAATCTGGGTCTTCAACCCAGACATGGGAACCTACAATGATATTCACCGGAGTTCCCTACAAATGCATGCAGTTATCAGAGCACGAAATTATTGTGTAAGAAAGTTTATTTAAAACTTAGTTATAGACAAAAAAATAATAATAATAAATAAATAAATAAAACTTCAACATAGCTCTGAATATAATTATGAGAAATTTTACTCTGTGCTAATAGAAACTTTACATTTACGTTAAACCATGTATCAGGTGTTTTAAAAGAAAGTTTTAACTTTTTCCAACACAGTATTGTCTTCAGAACACATGACCTATGCAGTTTTCCACATATAGCTTCAAGCTTAATATGTGAAGAGTATAGACAGCTAAATGGTAGAATACCCGATTGCAAAATGGTACAGAGAGTAGCTGGCTTATTAAAAAACCAAATCCATTGTTCATTACAATCCCATTGCTTCAATGCAACCACATCTGAATTTCCCAACACCATCTGATTTCAGCTAACCTTGTTTGCCCTCCTCGTCTCTCTTTTCTTAAACCTCTTTTCCTCCTCCTCTTATCTTATAGACTGATTACAAGTTATATTATTTTGAGTTACCAAAACACGCATTATGAAGAAATTGTTGGTGACTACATCTTCATTGGAAATGAACTTTGGCCAATCTACCAATTGCAGGTTACGCCTCTCAATCCTTGAAATTTGTTAATACTTGGCTGTAAACCACCACACATTAAGGAGGTTTTTGTTCCAAAACCCATCTTTCCAGTATTCATATATATTATTAGTCTAAGAATACAGCATTAGTTTTAGCTAAGAAAGCATAGGAGCAACCTCACGATCAAAACTCTTCATAATCTTTTCCCAAGAGTCGTATATTCAGTGTTCTCCAGGATGTTAATCCTTTATCATTATCTTTAACTGCTGGTATTGTTACCCTTTGGCAAAAGAAAGGACGCTCTGAAACTTTCTATCAAGTATGTTACTTTAGATCAAACCCTCTTTATGGCTGATTGATCAGCTGGTTCCCTTCAATGGTAAATGCTAACATCTGTTCTAAATCCCACAAGCTAAGTTTTTCCAAAAATATGCAAATTAAACAATCATTCCTCACCGTTTGTTCTAGATATTAGTGTATGGGAAGGGTTTGCTCCTGATTTTACTCAATCTGTTATATGGGTGGATAATCATCGTTTGTATTGATACTTCTGTTTTAATGGAATTGTTTCTTATAAAAAAAAAAAATTACAATCGCTCCTTATCGTTGTAATTATGTATTCTCATGCTGTAAAGTTTCAACATATAGTTGTCTTAAAAAGGATAATGCTCCCATAAGATTTACCAAACACAAATTAAGGAGAAATGATTGAGCATTAAAGTATACTGAAAAAGTAAAGACGACTAATCATATTTAGAAACTCGTAATAACTATACCAGTTACAATTAACGGGGGCATCCAAAAAAGTTCAACAGTATAGTTTACACCAAAATAATTAACTAAAACAAAATGGAGCACTTAAGCGCAGCAAGCATACCATTTTTAAGATTTCGATCAGAGCTCAGCCACGCATAAGCTCTCGCTTCATAAAATTCATCGGATTGATTCAAACATTCTTAATCACAGGAAACAAAAAAGGAGCCCACCATCTTGGCGAAAATTGAAATATAGTCAAGTATGGTAAAACAAAACGCAGGGAAACGCCAAACTTCTTGATCATCGACACTACAAAAGGCAATGACCCTTTCGACGATAATCAATAGAAACAAAAATGGACTCAAGAATGGTCGAAAAGAAAGCCGAGAAATGCCATTTTCTGGGAAAAATTGGCGAGGGAGTGTGGGGGAGGGGGAGAGAGAGAGAGAGAAAGAGTAACCCAGATGTATGCGTGGTTTGGGAAGGGAATGGCGGGATACCATCCAAAATGGCTTGTGGGGAGTGACATTCTTCGAGAATACCATTAAGTTCGGTTTGCTTCCCTCTCGTTTCGCGCCAATTAGTGGCTACTAACCAAGTCCTCTCTCTCTCTCTCTCTCTGAGTATGCCTTTCTCAACGGAATGTGAAAGTGTTTCTGTACAACGTCTCGCCAGTCGCCACAGTGCAACTGGTTGTACTCCCAGCTTTTAAAGCTCATCCGTATGGCCGTTGGATTGGGTCCTAGAATATATCTTAACAATTTCTCAACATCTCATCTCACAGATTTTAACGATTTGCTCTTTTTCTTTTTTAAAAAATAAAATTATTATTATTGGTTTTGTAAATTTCAGAAAGAATAATAAAGAGAAGTTTCTGAATTAAAAAATCAATGCCAAAACCAGAGAGGTCGAAACAATGATTGAACCTGTTTAGTATTGTAACACTCACCGAATGTTACGTACATTTGTAGCGCAATGTCCACGCAAGATTTGCATGGATTAACAGAGATTCATAAAATAAAAACTAAAATGTAATAAAGTAATATAAACTAGTTCTATGCGACAAAATTACTTATTCAAATGTCTAAACATAACTAAACACATGTGGCAATAACACTTATTCAAGCTCTAAGTCTTTGGAATAATAATCTACTCTTGCTCTGTATTCACGCAATCATAATCTGGGATATTAAAACATAATAACAAAATAACAAACGAGTCAAAGACTTAATAATAACGCACCATATTATAAACTTAACTTAGCTTAACATTTGGCTTGACTTTGATAACTTTCATGCATAGCCATACATACAGTGTTACATCCCATTCTCCCATTGAAATCTTGGAAACGGTGCGCTATTAAAGTTGACTTAATTTTTTTTTTCCTTAACGGAGCGATAGATACAAAAGATTTTATAAATAAATAAAGTCAAAATTTATTAAAATACTTGAAATCTAAAAGAGAGTTTGTAATTACCCACCAGAAATTTAATGAATGAATTTCTTTAGATTTTAAGAACGTCGTGAAAATTCCAGAAAGGTGTGACGAATCAAGCAATCACGTGGGTTTTAGTCTATCAGCTTAGTCAGTTCTTACCCACTTAGGTGATAGAAACATGATTTTATTTATTTAAGGTACTTAGGAGTATAGGATTGAGAAATAGTTTGGGCCATTAGTCTTAGATGAATATTTAGGATTTTACGGCGCAATAATACAATTTTCGTTTTCTAGATGATAGTTGTTTGAAAACATGTTTTTATTCGAGGTGCTTAGAAGTTGAAATTTGCGAAATGAATTGCACTATGAGTTTTGCAGAATTATTTAGAATTTTATGGTGCAAAGCTACTTTCGCCATTTTCAGAGTAAATAGTAACACCAGTGTTATAACCTAGTCTAGTCATTTTCAAATCACAATGTAGATTGTCCAAATCAGTCTAAAAAAGTTTTATTTAGACATTTATTTGGCAAGATTTAGTCACACTTGGTAAAAAGTATAGGACACTTAGCACCAAGAGGAACCATGAGATGAAAATGTGAAGGAAAATCAAGCATTGTGATCATGCCACCTAAGCCAAACACTATTTCATCCAATCATTCATTTTTGTGTCAAACCAAAAAGGGTTTCAACCATAGTGAAATCCCAAATCTTTGAGATACAATTGAAACCCCGAAACCTTAGTGAAAACCAAAATCCTAAGAGGTTTTCCCAAACTCCAAATCGTTACCCCAAACCCTAAGTGTTGGCCAATTTTAGCTTAGTGTTTAATCACTTGATTAAATCACTTATACAAGCTATTAATCATTCAAATTTATCTCATTACACCCTTATTTATTCTTTCATATACCTTGGTAATTTCAATGGGCTAAAATAAAATTGGATTTGGGCTTGAACTTAACCGAAACCCCAAAGTGAAGCCCAGGAAACCTCAAAACTAGGCCCATCGGTAAGGCCCATCTTAGGTCCACCAAAAGCCACCACCAAGGGAGGCTTCTTGAGGAAGTTTATTCCCCCTCCCAAGGTCTAAACAAGGGCTGACACCAGCACTCATTTTAGCCCTCAACAGTCATTTGATAGAAGACATAAAGTGTAACATCCCGCCCAGAAATTTAGTAGATGAATTTGTCTAGACTTTAGGAATCTCGTGAAAATCTCATAAATATTTCATGAATCGAGCAATCGCATAAATTTTAGTCTGTCAGCATAGTCAATTTTATTACTCATTATGATGCCACAAATTCGATTTTATTTATTTGAAGTACTTAGGAGTGTAAGAATGAGAAACAATTTGTGACATTAGTCTTAGAAGAATATTTATGATTTTAAGGTGCAATAAAACGATTTGTATTTTTCGAAAAACAATTGTTCGAAAATACGTTTCGATTTATTTAAGGCACTTTGGAGTTGAAATTTTCAAAACGAATTATACTTTGAGGTTAGTAGATTATTTATGATTTTATAGTGCAATGTTTATTTTTTGCATTTTTCGGAGTGCATAATAACTTCTGTGTTAGCACCATGTGGCAAGTAATCCAGTCGTTTTCATATCACAGTGTGGAATGTCAAAATTAGTGTAGAAGAGTTTCATTTGGACACTTGGCAAGATCTTAGACACACTTGGTGAATAGTTTAGGATACTTGGCACCAATTGAAACTATGAGATAGAAATGTGAAGGAAAAGAAGGACAAATCAAGCTTTGTGATCATGCCACCTAAGTCAAACACTATTCCATCCAACCATTTATTTTTGTGTCAAACTAAAGAGGGTTTCAACCCTAGTGAAACCCCAAATATTTGAGATCCAATTGAAACCCCAAATACCTTGTGGAAACAAAAACCCTAAATAGTTTCTCAAACCCTAAATGTGGTTGGATTTAGCCTAGTGTTTAATCACTTGATTAAATCACTTCTACAAGCTATTAACTACTCAACTTCATGTCATTACACCCTCATCCATTATTTTATACCATAGAAACCGAAACTCGAAATCAAACCCTATTGAAACCCCAAATAAGACCCAATCAGTTTAGGCCCATTAAGGCCCACCAAAAAGCTCCACCTATGCACAAATTCTTGAGGAAGTTTCTCCCTGCCATGAATGTACTTTCACTATCTAAGTCAACCCCAAATAATGGTTGATGGGCGGGCAATCAGCCACCTCACCACCACCCCATCACACGGCAACTTCAAGTCTAAAAATCGTGTTGTAACCCATGGTTTTGGCTGACAACACATCACCAAATGGTCATCCTCACATCCCCCCTCAGCCTCTCCAGCATTATATGAGTCGTCCATGGCATGTTCCTTTGGTTTTTGTCACTTTTGATTCACTTTCTTAGAGAGAACTCAAGGAGAGACTTTAGACAATTTTTTTGGGCATTCTTGCTTGATTTGTTCGAAGCCTTTGTATGTAGATTCTCACAGAAGTTTGTTGATAAAACTTGTTCCACTTTGAGTCTAGTTTCCATTGATATATTTTATGTGATTTTGCGTGAAATTTTGATTGGTGAAAAGTCTATTTTTATGTTTAAATTTAATATGTAAGTATGATGTGGATTTGTTACATGTTGAAAGTTCGAAACTAGAGATGTAAAAGCAATTTTTGTTTTGAGAAAGTTTGGATCTTTTGTTATGGAAGCATGTTCTTATGGTCTTGATATTCACATATTTTTTCTTAAGATTTTGATCTATGTGTTAGGAAGTTATTTTGAAGATTTATGATTGTGATATTGAGGAAATGAATTTCTATGCATACTAAGGTCCGGTTGGAATAGAAACTTGAGGCTCACGGGTTGTGTTGTGTTTCTATGCAATTTTTGTCATGTGATCTTGAGTATAAATCTTAGATCAATTTTAGGACTTGAATATGAAGCATATTATGTCGTTTCTTGAAGGTTTACTTCGTGGAAAATTTAGATCTAGTGTTTTGATAAAAAAAAAAAAAACCAAAACTTGTAGTACTCGGTTTGGAGTAAATGTGCAAACTGATTGTGTTGGATGATATTTTGTGACTTTTGTGGTCTTTGATTTATTTTCTCAAGCATGATAATCCTTATGATTGATTTATGAACATGTTAAGAATATTTTTAACTTTTGAAATTATTGGAGTTGATTTGAATAAGGATAGACCAAGAACATTAATGATTATTCTTTGTGGTAGAAAACCTTCATGTTTTGGCATGAAGGAAATTGTAATTTTTATGATATGTGTTTTGTTAATGTCCTAGCATAATATTAAAGCATAAAATATGATTTCTTGTATGTTTCATGATTCGGTTTTAGCATGAAAGTTAGAGTTTGAAATAATTGAAACAAAAATTAAGAATTTTAGCATTTATATGTTTTGGCCTATGCTTGGTTTCATTCCTATGTTGTGTTTTAAATTTTTCTAACTAGATATTTAGATTTAAAATAAAATTTACATGATAAATAAAAATTTTGATGAGTTTTGGAGATAAGATGTAAAATCCTTAAGTTATAGACAAAATAGTCATTTTCCACATATAGAGGTATTAATCGAGCAAAATGGTCATTAACCTTTATAAATATTTTCTTACAATTTTTGTTATTTCGCATTTTATTACATCATGCTACAATTACTGTAACTTAGCATCTAATTTACTTTCAAGGAATCTAAATGTGTATGGTGGTAAGAGAAACTATCATTTATGTTACTTATGCATATGTATATGTTACGTCACGCTACAACATCACTAGTCTCATGTACACGTCACGTCATGTCATGTTATGTCATCTATCATTTCATTCACGTCACGTCATGTCTCGAGTATAGAATATGTCATGAAAACGGTATTTTCAAGCCAATCAAGTCTTTTACGTTTGTCATGACCCCAAGTGTTAAGATGTGGCAATATCCTAGTGGAACTCTATTATTTATGCTGGAGTGTTTAAACTAGTGTGAAATTTTCTAGGTTGACAAAGTACAATCAACAGGCTTCAAATGAGGCCTAACTAACTAGTCGTCGGAGCGGAGTCAGGCACCAACGATGATGGTACCAAACCACAATTCAATTTCATGTCATACACATTCGTGCAGGTGCAGATACCAATCATGGGATGCGTACTTTACTTACTCACAGTGGGTGCAGATACCCGTGGTGTGATGCGTATGTTAACATACTCATAGCTGGTGCATATACATGTGATGTGATGTGATGTGATGTTAACATACTCATAGCTGGTGCAAATACCTGCAGATACTCACAGTTCATGTTTAATTAATTAGTTATTTATGAACAAGATTTCAAGTTCAACTTCGAGTCTCAGTTTTATGTTCAGTTTTCATGTCATGGTATTTTATGTATAGTTCAAATTCATGTTAATTCAGTTCAGTTCATGTCAAATCAGTTCATTTCATGTCAAGTCAATTTATGTAAGCACATATCATGTTGTCTGCCAAGTTACATTACGTTTATTCATGTTCACATTAGTATTCATGTTTTTACTATCATGCATGCATTCTTACGCTGTCAGTTTAATTTAATTATTAATTTGTTGAGATTTGTAATCAAATCTCATTTGTTAGTCCCAACTACCATTCCTCCAGACTGGTAGTTCATGTTCCAGGATCAGGAGATGCAGCAGATGATCAACTGGAGGAGGTCGATTAGACAACAATTCAACAACGCGGAGCTCATCGCTTCGATGCTCTGTTTTATCGATAAGATTTTGGCTACCGGGGCCAAGTTGTGTGAGCTACTTGATGGGCTAGCCTAATAGTTATATTAGTTTTTGTGTGCACTTAAGGAGCATCATCTCCAGTACTCATGATGTTACAGATCTTTTGGACATACACTATAACTTTGAATGTCCGTTATCTTAAGATTATGAAAAATGTTTGGACATTTGGGATATATCTTAACTTCTACATAGTATCGCTCAGAGAAAAAAAATTATCCTCTTCGAATATTACATATTATTAGATGCATGTTAGATGCATTGGATCTTTATTTGTCACAAACGAGGGCAGTTAACTTTGTGTTGCATATTTTGACTCTTCAAAGTTCGTCCGATCCCAAGCGGAATTTGAGGGCATCACAGTTGGGACTACCAAGTGAGATTTGTTTACAAATCTCAGCAAGTAAACTTTCAGGATACCAACAATATACATATGAATGCATGACAATAAAATGACATGGATGCATCGTGACATGAACGTGAATATGTGTGATATGATTTGGCAAATAGCACAACGTCTGCTTGACTAGAAAAATAATGTGACTGACATGACTTGATTGAATTGAATTTGGCTGAACTGAACTTGTCATGAACTGAAATTGACATGAACGTGAGCTTTGACATGAACTGAAATTGACATGAATGTGAGATTGACATGAAATGAACTTTGTTAATAAAATATAAATTATTGCAAGATCTTGACAATCATAATAATTTTGCCAGGTGTTTCGTCATGAATGTTCAAACAATCAGAATGATTCCGCCCAACATATTCCGTCAGAAATACTAAGACAATCAAAATGATTACGCAATGAGTATTTTAATGCACATACCTTAACAATCAGAATGATTACACCAGAAGTACCTTGTGATAGTTTTAATGAAAATACTTTTACAATCAGAATCATTACGCCATGAGCATTCTAGTAGTGGTATTCTAACAATCAAAATTATTATTCCAGAAGTACCTTGTATGACTTATCAATGGAGATACTCGAACAATCATAATAATTACGCCACGAGTTTGTCATGCATGATTGACTGAGAAAATATTTCTTAATGGACTCATGTGACTCATGACATATCTCCATGGCATGTAACAAATAACTATGTGACCGGTGACGTGACATTCATGGCATGTAATAGATATACATGTAACAAACATGATGACATGGCATTCGTAGCATTTGATGGATCAACATGTAACAGACATGATGACATGGTATTCACGACATATAAAATATAGATCTATAATAGTAATGATAACGTGGCATTCGTGACATATAACAGAAAACATGTAACAATAATGATATTCAGTAACAAATGCTTTGGCATTCGTGGTATGTAACAATGACATGGCATTCATGTAACAAATAAACGTGCAACAAATAAATATATAACAAATAAATGTATAACATATAATTGATGACACGACATGATATTTCACAACAAATACAGTTAGCATAGTGACATGAATATAAAAGGGAAGTCTTACCACCACACATACATAAATATTTTGAGATTAAGTTAGAAGCTAATTTACTGATTTTTTTGCATAAAGTAAAAGCATAGCGTAATTAAGCGAGAGTAAAAAAAGTGTGAACTGAAATAAGGTATCTTCTAAAGGTTATATCTCATAAATACTTAGCGAAGATTTATTGACTCATGGCTAAATTGCAAATTTAGCCCTCTACTTCTGAGAAATTACATATTGCCCCTAAAATAACGATTTTGCATACTAACTTCAAATCTCACCAAGATTTACATTCCTCATTTAAATATTTTCATAAATCCTAATATTAAATCAGAAAGTTTTAAAACTCTACACAACTATATATGAACTACACCTTGGACGATTCATATACATAGACAAAAACTTGATTTTTGTTGCAATTTGACCAATCCTTGAACCAACATGCTTAAAATGATTTTTGCAACATTAAAAAATCATATCCTATGTTCTAAAATCATTCTAATACATCAAAATATACATTTCACAAAAATCTCACTATCTTTATCAATAAAAATGCAAAAACACCAAGTTTAGGTCAAATTCGACCAACTCTTGATGTTCTTGGTCTAATGTTTTCCAAATCAAATCTAAAGATTTTAAAAGTCCGTAATCACACTCCTAACATGTTCATAAATCAAATCTAAGTGATATCATGTTTGATAAAACTAAAAAATACAAAAAGGCAACCTATACATTCAGTTTGCAATAAAACACCAAAATTGTGTACCTCATGCTTTTTACTTGGAACAACATCACTAGATCCTTGATTTTCATGAAATAAAACTTCAATAAATAAAACCATATACCTCATATTCAATTTCTAACTAGATCTAAGCTTTAAATCTAGCATCACATGACAAAAGTTTCATCAAAACTTAACACATACCCAAGAGCCTCTAGATTGTGTCCTAAACAAACCCTTACATATATAAAAATTATTCTATCAAGATCAAAATCAATAATATCTAAAAATAAACTTCTAACACATAGATAAAAGCCTTCATAATATCATATGTGAAGATCAAGTTTCCACAACCAAAAATTTCAACTTCACCCAAACAAAAACTGTTTTGAACTTTCAAGTTTCTAACTTTCTAAAATCATGCAAACCAATGTCATAAAAATATTAACATGCTACAAATCCAAACCTAACATGCATATTTAACATGTTAACAATTCACCATAGAACAATCTACACAAGATTCCACCAAACAATTCATCAAAATATCAACGTTTCACACAATGCTAAAACTGTCACCTAGTATAACCTTTGCTAGTTCCAACCAAATGTTCACAATCAAAACTCCATGAAAAATTATTCAAAATATACCAACAGAAACAAGACTCAAAAAGGAAAACATTACTTGAAGAGAGTGACATGAGAATCGACTTACAAAGTCCTAGAAAATGTAAGGAAAAAACTGCAAGAAAATCCGTCTAAAGCTCTCACTCGATTTCTTTCTTGAAAAGTGAGGGGAAAAACAAAGTGTGAAATAAAAATGAGGGATGCATGTGGGCCTATAGGAGGGGTTGTGATGGGATGTTGGCAGCCCAAATGTGGGGGACAAAGGGTTGAAGTGAGGGCTGGAAAAATCTTTTGCAACCAAATGGGTGAAGGGAGGTGATGGGAAGTTGTTTTGACTATCCATCAAGTGACTTTTGAGGGTAGCCATTGAGTGGCATGTCAGCCCTAGCCTTGACCTTATGATGGGGAAGAAACTTTGTAACGCCCCATCCCTGAGGGTCTGAAGAGTTAACTCATATTACCTGATAATCAACTCCAACGTTGCTAATACCCTTCCAAAAGTTTCAAATCAAACGTAAACACTTCAAATTTAATTAACCACACATACTCGTATATAAAATCTCCAATACAGTAAGCCCAAAAATTACCAACTTCTCTACATGTCACTTAAACTCATATTTCAATAATATAATTATCAAAAATCACCAATACACATCTAAAACTTTCTATTCTTAATCCACTATTCTTAAGTCATCTCACCCAATTCTTCTCAGTCCTGATCCTCAACTGAAATATCCAAAAATCATCTGAAAATATTGGAGATAAGAGGGAGTAAGTTATCAACAACTCAGTAAGCAGAGAACATATACTAGTATGCAAACATGAGCATTTACAGATTTCAAAATGTAGAACAAAACACTTTATTTTCAAAATGCAGAGTCAGAACATGTTATCAAAAATATCAGAGCGAAAGTTCAAAAATATTCTTATTCAAATTCTTTTGGTATAGCATAACTGACAACCATCATACCAGAACATCATATCACATCAGAGGCCATGTTTAACCCCCGTGGTAGGGTTGTACAAACCCCAGTAACTAACCGAGCAGAAATAGAATGTGAATCTTCCTCTTATTTATTCTCGGAGCCCCGAGTGTGCACACAGGAAGAACCGCCAGAAAAATCACTTTGTTTCCAAAGTGGGTGCACCAAAAACAGAACAGTTGGTACCAACCCAAACAGAAGCCACTATTAGCATCCGTGGTAGGTCAAATAGGTCACCATCCACAAACCACATCCCGATTCAGAATGTCATGTCAGAAGTTTTCAGAAATTACATCATATCAGAGTACAGAACATCTTCAGAACAGAACAAAGTTTTCAGAAATTACATCATATCATAATACAGAACATCTTCAAAACAGAACAGAATCATATCACAAAACATAATTTTATGCACAAACTTTCATATTCGCTCTCTTTTGCACATTTCAGAAGCAAAATGTAAAATAACTCATGGCTACACCAGTCATGATAACAGTACTTTATTCTTATACAGAACTTCATGAGTCATGCAGAACGAATAACTAAGGTTGTTTCAAATTTTTTTTCATAACAAAACATGCATATTTTTCCAAAAAGCAACCTCAATCCATTTTATTTATTTTTATACAAAGTCTAGCATAGAAACCCCGCTTACCTGGATGACTTAGCTTTTCAGAATTTTCCTCAAAAATGTCGAATCGACTATAAATCGTCACCTATAAAATAATCACATAATTTCCGTAAGTTTTCAATCATTCAGGGATTTCGATATTTAAGCCTAAACTTCTAAAATAACCTATTTTAATTCCTCAAAACTTAAAACCCTCATAATTCCAAAATATATCATCACTTCCTAAAATCACCAATATCCATCATAATCAACGTCAAACTCAAAACACCAATATTTAAACCCAAAACAGCCAACAAATCTCATAGCACAAACCAATCACACAAACAACTCCATCATCCAATCCAACCGACCCCCTTACTCCTCGGACTCAGTCCGGCACAACCACTCAATTCACAGTAAATATGAGTTAACGCAAAAATATATTTAAATCTCAAAAGTTCTTTGGGAAAATACTTACAATGCTATAATATAATTTTTGAAAGATCACGGAGGTGGTAGAAGTGACGGCACATCAACGGAATAGTGCAAAATGCATTGTGGCCTTGGGTCTCAAAAACCCACTTTTGAACGAGGACAAACCAAGACCCAAGATTGATAGGGAATGACTTAGGGATATCGATGAAGCTAGTGGTGGTGGTGGTTGGCCGTGGGTGGCAGCGTAGTGGTAGATCGGGGCTGAGGATGGGTGCATTAGGTTGCTAGGAGGTCGAGGATGATGTGGTGAAGAAATGGTGGCCGGAGGTGGCATGACAGCGGCGCTAGAGCGAATAGAAGGTTGCGGCTTCAAGCCGTGCGTGGGGACTCACGGTGGCGCAAAAGGGGCTGGGATTGAAGGGGGTGGTCACCGACCAGTGGGAAAGGGGAGGAGAGGGGCGGTGTCAGTCACAACGGCGCGCGGCGGTGGGCTGGGTGGAGAACGACGCACGGACACGGGGAGAGAAGGAGACCGCGCAAGAGAGAAGAGAGAGAGAGGAGAAAAGAAATGGGGGGAAAAAGAAAAGAGGAAGAAAAAAAATTAGGAAAAGAAAAAAAATTAGGGAAAGAAATGAGATACAATTCTCACAATTTGGGTTACAAAATTGATCCAACGAAAATTATTTCAAAACAACAGTTTAAATAAAATTAATTTAAACAGAGTGACTAAGTAAAATAAAATAATTAAATCCAACAACAGAATAATTTTAAAACCCACAAAAAACTAATTTAAATTAAGATAAATTTAAATGCAAAACAATAATTAATATTAATAAAGCATAACAAAATAATTTTCACAACTTAAAAAAAAATCATAAAATAAACCAACAAGAAATCCCATAAATCTCAAAACAAGAGAACCAATATTTAAATTAATTAAAATAATCCTTTAGTTAAAATACATTAAAATATGGGGTGTCACAAACTTCCTCAAGAAGCTTCTATTGGTGGTGATTTTTGGTGGGTCAAAAAAATAGGCCTGACTGTTGGGCTTCAATTTGGGGTTTCGGTTATGGGTGAGTCCAAATCAAAATCTTCTTGGCCCAATTTAATTACCAAAATGTAAGTGAGTAGTCAAGGGTATACGAGTGAATAATCAAGTGATTAATAGCATGTGGAAGTGATTAATCCAAGTGATTAAAAACTTAATCAAAACCGACCACTTTAGGGTTTGAAATCAAAGTTTAGGGTTTCGACCATCATGAGGGTTTTAGGGTTTCAATTAAAATCCAATGGTTTAGGGTTTCACTAGGGTTGAAACTCTCTTTTGGTTGATTACAAAGTGTTTCAAGTGGTTGGAATAGTATTTGCATAGGTGGCATGATCACATGGCTTGAATTACCTTCATTCCATCACACTTAACTCTCTAAGTGACAAGAGTTCTAGTGCTATTCCAATGAGTGGCTAGGAATGTGCCAAGTGTCCATCCAAAAAGTAATCGTAGTGATTTTAAGTGGATTTTGACATTCCATATAGCAATTTGGCAATCATTTGAACCAGTTGCCACGTGGCACTATCTCGAGTATAGTCTAGGAAAACGAGGAGTTTACATGGGACTGCAAGTGGGTCTTGCAGAAGCTATCTCCCTATTTATTCGATTTGCAGTAACTAAGTTGGAGGGCATTAAGTAAGCTTGGTCAATTCAAGGGCAGAAACACAACTATAAATAGCCTTCGAACTACCTATTATAGTCACAACACTTAGAACCCCGAAAACTTCATCACGATGCTAGAAAAGAGGACTGCACGAAAGCCACCCATACTGTCGGAAGTAATCCAGTGTTTCTTCATAAGGCAACATGGAGAGAAATGTACACTCCAATATCATGATGGAAAAATGGAGGACAAAGGTGAGGTCTGACCGGTGTCTTATGACATCGAATCTAGCAGATGAGGTAGAACAACAAATAGTAGTTGTGACGGAGGCTACAAAAGTAGTCAACGAAGAATACAACGGGAGGAAGCCCTTGACCCAATGGCAGATAATGAGGGTCAAATGGTGGACAAAAGATTGAGTATGCTACCACCAAAACCGGCTTCGACAAAGATGGATTAAGGATACCCCACCGAGGGCACTTACCTTGCAATTTTGTCGCGAGGGTTAGTCTTCACGAAATTTTGAGGATGAAATTGTCATTAAGGGGATGATGTTAGGACCGTGCCAAAGCAAGGGAAGAAATTCCCTCTTGTGGACAAAAGACAGGAGACTAGAAAGTAGCCTAGCGAGCAAATTGTAACTTGTCCATAAGAAGGGTGAGCGACACTATGTAGAAACCACCAAAAGACGTTTCTACCCTTTTCTCTCTACATAATAGGGTTTCTTGCTGCCGCTGTGTCTGGCCATTACGTGAGGCTGCATGGCAGCCGTTGATGGTAGCTCCGGTCGGCCTTCTCTTGCCGATTTGGTGGCTGTTGTCCCTCAACCTATACCTGAGATGTTTCTTGCTCCCAGACCTTCGAAGATGGTGGAAGGAGAGGTTTACTTTCAATTCACTAAAGAGGAGATCGCACGTTCGGTGGAGCCTTTCCGCTATTCGGTAGTGCTAAAGTTTCTGAAGAACAGACCTTCGTTGGATGCAGTGAGGGCTTTTATTCACAGTCGTTGGGGTCTTACGGCCATTCCTGTTGTATCATCCATGAGGAGGCCTCGTAATGTATTCGTCCGCATGGCTAATGAAGTTGATTTCACCAAGGCTTTATCGCGGGAGGTTTGTGAGATAAATGGAGTATTCTACCGTGCTTTCAGATGGTCACCAGATTTTAATGAGGATGCAGAGCCTTCTAGGTTCCCGGTATGGGTTACCTTGCTGGGTCTCCCTCCAAATTTTTATCAAGAAGCGTTCTTGAACATATTGATGGCACCTATTGGCAATTTCATCCGCCGTGACAACCCGACCCGGTGTGCAACAAGAACGGATGGTGCACGCCTCTGTGTGGAAGTGGATGCTGCGAAACCACCGCTGTCTCATTTCTGGATTGGAGCGCCTGGGTTGCCTTCAAGTCGTAGGCAGGAAATTATCTATGAAACACTCCCGGCATATTGCTCTTCTTGTAATATTCAGGGGCATAATGCAAGGACTTGTAATCCTGGGAAAGTTGGTAAGATTGGGGGAAGAAAAGTGATTAAAAAAGTTCATCCAGAGACAAAGATTCTAGCAGATGATCAGGGGGTGGAGCAATCTGTTGATAATGTGGATATTCCCTCGCTGGTTGTTGTGGATAATATTGTTCATGCAGAAAATAGGAGGAGGATGGAGCAGGAAACAGAGGATGCTGGGGTGAGTAAGGAGTCGGAGATAGTTGCTATAGATCAGGTGCAGTTGGTTCCTGAGACGGAAGTGTCTTTGCAGTTGGGAGATCAAATGGTGCAGTTGATTCCTGAGAAGGAGGAACAATCGATACACAAGATTGATTCTATTCCTCCTGTGAATAACAGTGTGGTGCAAGTGTTGTATCCTGAGGAAACAGAGGCGGATACTGAAGAAGTATTAAATGTTGTTGATCTGAATGGTGCTGGGAAGATTACGGGTATGGGTTATGTGGAGAATTCTATGGATGAGACTCATGAGTTGCATGCGGAACGGATTGACAATGCTGGTCTGGAGCAGAATAAGTCAGTGGTGGAAGAGAAATTTGATGAGGAAGGTGCAGAAAAAATTCTGTTGGATGAAAATTGTGTTTCAGAACTGGAACTAGAAATGCAACCAGAGGTATTCTCACAAGTGAAAGACTATTTTACTGAATCTGAGGTGAATGAAGGTAAAAAGAGGTACAACAAAAAGAAATTTATAAAAATGCGTAGCTCTTCTCGGGTGCTAGCCCGAAATTCTAACATTGATTAATGATTGATTCCATCTTGGTATGGAATATTAGAGGGGTTGGTACCTCTAGAATCAGATTAAAGAAGTTAGTGGGAAGATATAAACCGAAAATTGTTGCTCTTTTAGAACCTTTTCAAAATTTAGAGGGTGCCCGTAAGTTGGCTAGAAGTCTAAATTTTGATAAGATTATTTCTAATGAGATGGAATGGGGGAAAATATGAATTTTGTGGAGTAGTTTGTATAAAGTGCAAGTTGTCAGGATGGGGATGCAATTTATTTCAGTTATGATAGAGAATGGTATGGAGAAATTTTTTCTTCATGTGATTTATGCCAAATGTTCCTGGGTGGAGAGACGCTATCTGTGGGAAGAACTCAATATTAATCAGTTGGGTTTAGATCCTTGTGTTGTTGTAGGGGATTTTAATATTATCCGGAATGATTCGGAAAGGAGAAGAGGAAGGCCTAGACCGATTGTGGCTATGGATGATTTTAATGATTGGATTCATCAAGGGGGTCTTATGGAAATGGCTAAAAAAGGGAGTAGTTTCTCTTGGTGTAATGGGCAATCGGGTTTGGCTCGTTCATGGGCTCGGCTTGATCGTGCTCTAATGGATAGTTCTTTCAATATGTTGTTCCCTAATTCTATTTGCTCTTATTTGTCTAGATCGACTTCAGATCATGCTCCCATGGTTATTGAGTTCAAGAAAGATCCGTTTTCTTATGGGCCGTCTCCATTTCGGTTTCAACAAATGTGGGTGGATCATCCGGATTTTCTGGATTGTGTTCGAGCTGCTTGGAGTTTACAAATGGAAGGTTCTTCGATCTTGCGTTTAAGTAAGAAATTAAAACTTACTAAGGTGATGCTTCGCGAATGGAATAAACGAGTATTTGGTCACACACAAGGTTGTATTGAGGCCTTTGAAAAACAGGTGGAGGAGATTGAGATTCAGCTTCAATCAAATTGGGAGATTAACTTGGAGATTGCACTTAATGAAGTTGTCTCAAATCTAGCTGGTTGGAGAAAGCGGGAAGAGATGAGATTGGCTCAAATGGCTAAGCTTAAATGGCAGTTGGAGGGGGATAGTAATTCTAAATTTTTTCATGCTTGTCTTGCCAATAAGAGAAGGAAGAGGGTGCTTGATATGAGTTCTAATGGGGTTAATTATGAGAGTCCGGAGGCTATACACCAAGGGGCGGTGGAGTTTTTTCATAATTCACTTCGTGGAGAACCTCCTTTAGAGCAATCTAATCTGGAAGGTCTTATTGAGCCGGTTATTCTTGAGGAGGAGAATGATTTTTTGCTTAGACTGCCCACTTTAGAGGAAATGTTTGAGGCTTTATCTTCCATTCCTAATCAAAGCTCTCCAGGTCCTGATGGGTTTGGATCGGGCTTCTATAAAAATTGTTAGGAGGTGGTGAAGGTTGATGTTTGGAAGGCTGTTGTGGAATTTTTTATGACCAAGAATCTTCCCAAATTTTTCACGGCTTCATATTTGGTTCTTATACCAAAGATGGAGTCTCCTACAGGTTTTGATAAGTTTCGTCCTATCAGTCTTTGTTCAATTTTTTATAAAATTTGCTCCAAGATTATTGTTTCTCGATTAACTGGTTTTTTACCTCGCCTAATTTCTTCTGAGCAAGGTGCCTTTATTCCTGGAAGAAGTATATTTGAGAACATTAGTCTCACTCAGGAGTTGGTGCAGTCTATCAATAATAGAATTCATGGGGGTAATATTTTGTTAAAAGTGGATATGGCGAAAGCTTATGATCGGGTGGATTGGGGTTTTTTGATATCGGTTTTGCGAAGGTTTGGCTTCTCCTCTCAGTTTTGCGCATTGATTTATTCTTGTATTTCTAGCCCTTGGTATTCTGTCATGATGAACGGCACTGTTAAGGGTTTTTTTCCGGGTGGTCGTGGTCTACGCCAAGGTGATCCTTTATCTCCTTACTTGTTTATTATTCAACAAGAGGTCCTTTCCCGTTTGATTCATAGGAGTGTGCAAGGAAATCAGTTTGGCCTTTTCTCTCAGGCCCGGGGTACGCCTATTATCTCTCATTTGATGTATGCTGATGATATCATGGTTTTTTCTAATGGAAGCCAAAGATCTGTGCAGGTTCTTCAACAAATTTTGATGCAATATGAGAGGTGGTCGGGTCAAAATATTAATGTTCAGAAATCTGCCTTGTATTGTTCTAATAAAATTCCACATCGGCATAAGCAATGGATTTTACGTCAAACGGGTTTTATGGAAGGGACTTTTCCTTTCAAATATCTAGGTGTGCCAATCATTCAAGGGCGGTTGACTCAGGCTCATCTAGAAGATATGGTGAATAAAGTGAGGCAAAAGATTAGTGGATGGAAGATGAGGCTTCTTTCTTCGGGAGGAAAATTGGTTCTTTTAAGACATGTTATTTCTAGTATGCATATTCATCTTCTTGCTGTTTTACAGGTGCCTCAAGTTACTATTGCCAAAATTCATAGATTGATGAGCTCTTTTTTCTGGGGAGAAACTGATGGGCGGAATAAAAAAAAATGGTTGGGTTGGAATAAGATTTGTAAGCCTGTGGACGAAGGAGGTCTTGGGTTACGAAGCCTTGGTGACATTCAGAAAGCCTTGCATATGCGTTTTGCTTGGAGCCTTTTTCAAGGTAATTCTTTATGGGCTAATTTTTTAAAAGCCAAATATGTTGGAAACCGTCCGTGGTCGCTTATTGGTAATAATAAAGGTTCTCGTTTTTGGAGAATGGTTGCTAATTGTATTCCGTTATTGTTAAATAATTCTAAATGGAAGATTAAAGATGGTGATCTTTTTTTCTGGTATGACAATTGGAGGGATAATGGCCCTTTAATTAATGAGATGGATATTACGGGTCTTCCTTTTTTGAAAGTAAAAGATTGTAGGCTTTCGGAATTTTGGGATGTGGAGTTATTGGAGGAGTTGGTAGGGCAAGATAAGGTGGATGAGATTGTCATTGCTTTAGCTGGTTTGAAGAATGGGAAGGATGTTCTAATTTGGACTCCGATGGATTCAGGTTCGTTCTCTACTAAATCTGCATGGAACTGTATTCGTGTGAGAGGTGATGTTATGGATTGGCATGCATGGATATGGCATAAAACTCTACCTTTAAAAATGTCTATCCATTTTTGGAGGTCATGGTTTATGGCCTTGAGTGTGGATGATAGATTACGTCACATTGGTATCCCGCTTGTTTCTAAATGTGATTGTTGCAATCGTGGTCATATAGAAGATATTAATCATGTGCTTTTTTAGGGTGAATTTCCTCATAGAGTGTGGTCTTTTTTTGGTTCTCTTATTGGAATACCTCTTGGTAGGACTTGGAAACAAAATGCTGAGGTTTGGTTTAGACGTGCTAGCTCTTCCTCACAGGTGGGTGTTATTGTTGGCATTATTCCCATTATTATTACTTGGCGTCTTTGGAGGAGGAGATGTCTTGCTAGAATGGAAGATATCTTGGAATCTCATAATACTGTTGTTCATTCTATTTGTGGGTGGTTAGGGTCACTTTCTCAGGTGGCTAAGCAAAAGAACAAGTTATCTCGTCGTGATGGCTTGATATTGGAAGCCTTGCGGATTATTCCGGTGATTCCGAAAGCTCCATGTTGTAGAGTGGTGAGGTGGGAGAAACCGCCTTTGGGGTGGTTTAAACTGAATACAGATGGTAGTAGTATTGGTAATCCTTGTTCTTGTGGCATTGGTGGGGTTATTCGGGATGATTCTGGTGGGATGGTTCAGGCTTATGCTTCTCATATTGGCTTTGGTTCGAATAATAAGGTGGAGCTTGTAGCTCTCTTACATGGATTGAGAAAATGCAAATCTTTGAATATCTCAAATGTGATAGTTGAAATGGATTGTATGGTAATTATTTCTTGGTGGCTCAGAGGAAGATGTGGAGTGTGGTACCTTGAGGATTTCTAGAAGGAAATTGTTGATTTAACATGCTCGGTTCAATGTCAGTTTCAGCATGTCTTTCGTGAAGATAATAGGGTGGCGGATTGGCTAGCTAAGGAAGGGGCTTCGGGTTCTGATTGGGATTTTTTTAATATTTATAATTTGCCTCGGGTTCTTAGAGGATTGTGTCGTTTGGATACTTTGGGTTTTCCTTCGTTAAGATGTTAGTTTCGGGTTTTGGTATTGTGTTTGTTTTTGTTTGAGTTTCTATTGGGTTTTGCTTTTTGTTATTGGTTTGATTAGGTTATGGGCCACGTTTATGGTATTTTCTTGTTTCCACGGTATTCCTCCGCTATAAGTGAGGGTATTTTTAATAAATATTGGGAGGGGTCACTATTGGACATGTGACTGCCTGCTCTTCTTTTAAAAAAAAAAAAAAAAGACACTATGTAGAAAGCCTGGCAGACACATAAGTGAGCAAATGATGTGCTGACTATGCCAAAGTGACCAATGGGCAAACGCAAGCTCGATGCATATGTGGGAACTCTTTGAGATAACACAATGGTGTTTAGAGGGCAGCAAGTGTCTACGACAAGGCCCATACTCCATAAGACCAGAGGGCAAATGGACGGCTGAGATTGAAGGTCTCTCATTCAAGCATAACTGGAGTCATATGGATGTTAGAACTATGATTGACAATCCCACGGTATAAAAGGCAGTGGACAAAAACAAAATCTCACTGTTAAGATCGAAAAGTGTTTACTCTCTCTACCAGTTAGATTCTTCAAGAAAGCAAGGGACGTCAAAGCTTGCAATGGAAGGATCGGCACTAGCACTACTGTAATATTCGAAGTATTGTTCAGGTAGGTTAGCTCGTACAACCGACTAGAAATATAGGGTAAATGTTTGTGAGTATGTTTTAAATTTTGGGTTTGTATATTCTATAAGTCACCTCCTTCTTACATGAAAACACATTCTAGAGTACTTATGACAATAAAAAACCAACTCTATTTTTTTCTCCCCTAGATAAATCTCAGGGTAAGTTCTACCTTGGAAAGATGGTATTTTCATTTTGATGCTCTCAATGTCTCTATCTACACCATCCTGACCCCCTAGGTTCCCCTCAAGTCCTCTTTCACGCCTAACTCTTTTATGTCTACTCGACCCAACTTCAGATGCTAAGTCATCCTCATCCTCACCATCTCCTTCTTTCTCATACTCATTTTCAACCCTAGGCTCATGTTGCCTCCTATATCTCCCACCTTACAAATTTATAACCGCTGCTTCTTGATTATCCATCATATCCCTCACTTCACCCAACACAAAGTTCAACCACTCAAACTGTTGTTGCATGGCTTGCAACACAAAGGATGAGTTATCTGCCCTCCCCCTTGGTGATGAGCCACTCCGGTGAGACATTGTAAGGTGCTGCACAAAAGAATGTTAGTGGTAAAAATAAAAACCTCACACACTCTCTTACGTGTTTACACTCAAGTAATAGCACTCCACTCGTGTTTCACTTTTAATTGGCATTTTATCCAATAATAGTCTTACACTCTCTTGCATTTTTACCTCAAGAGTTTTCTCATTCAAGTTCTTTAAGAACTAATTGAACTCAAGCAAGACAATGCAATCTTATTTTATCCCAACTAGTAATTAGGCCTAAGAAACAAGAACAAGAGAAACACGGAATGAATAAAAAACGACACGAGAAACAAGAAATTTATACGAATGAAAGAGTAATAACTATGCGATAAGATACCAACTAGAATGATGAAAGCAGCCCTTTGATGATAAGGCTCAAGAAAAAAATTTGGATTTTTTTTTTCTGGACGATTTCTTTTTTTTCTTTTCTTTTCTTTTCACCAACTAATTTGATCACAATCAAAAGAATAAGCAATTGACAATACCCTAACAATAACTAAAAAATCCTAGGATAGGTGTGGTATACGACAACCTCTAGAACAAGAGATTTCAGCCAACACAAATCCTAAAACAATGAAATTCAAAAGCCCTAAGAATAGTGAAGAAATTCGGCAGCCACCTCTTTTTTTTTTTTTTTTTTGTAATCCTAGAACAATGAAACCCTAGAATTAAACATGTAAGAAATAAAAGATAGAATCAAACCTGATTGAAAACCTTGCTCTAAATGCCAAAAGATATGAACCCCATAGGAATGGAATCCCTTGAATCCACAATCCATTTGAAAGCCTTCAATAATGATAGGCCCAAACAATAATTCTAAGTTATGTCTTCCACAACTTGTACCAAGTAGATCAAAACTGGTTCCCTTTCGTTCAAGTCCATCTTGAGTGTTGGGCTCTTGCTAGTTTCATCTCAACTGGATTGCACCAAACCTTGCATTGCTTCCTTGATCTTATTGGCTCTTGATCTTGTGATTGACCCATCTGAAACTTGCAAATGATCTTTAAGACTAGGCCCACTTTGATTCCCATCAGATCTCGAACTAAATTTGATCCTAGAGCTCGAACTTGCATATTTCTTGGTTATCCTTTTGGCATAAAAAGTTACAAACTTCTTGATTTAAAAAGAAATCAATCTTTTATTTCAAGAAATGTTGTTTTTCATGAACATATTTTTCCTTTTACTTGTCAAAAAAATACTAATTTTTCTTCTATTTTTCATAAACCAGTTGAATATTCAACTTTAGATTCTTTAATTGTGCCTTCAACAACATCCTTTGTTGATTCATCTTATAGTTTTTCTTCACCTTCTCACCCAAATGATTCTTCACCATCTGTTGGTTCTCCAACTTCTCATTCCAATGATTCTTCACTTTCTATTGATTATTCTTCCCCATTGCCTTCTAACACTGTTCCATTACCTTATTATCTTCCTAGAAGATCTTCTAGAATCATAAAAGTACTTGGTTACTTGTAGAATTTTCATTGCAATTCTTCTTCTACACACTCTACATCAGATCCTTCAACTATTTCTTATTCATCAAGTTCTTCTTCATTTTTGCCTTCATCTCTCTAATATGATATTTTCAATTTTTTATCTTATGCTAATATTTATCCTTCACAGAAGTCCTTTGTCATGTCCATTTCTGCCGATACTGAACCTGAGTTCTATCATCAAGCTGTCAAGCACTCTCTTTGGAGAGATGCCATGTCAACTAAGATTATAGCCTTGGAAATAAATAATATATGGACTGTTACTTCTTTACCTCCTGTTAAGAAGCCTATTAGTTGCAAATGGGTGTATAAGATCAAGTATCGTGCTGATGGTTCAATTAAAAGATATAAGGCAAAGTTGGTTGCCAAGGGTTATACTCAAACTGAGGGGTTGGATTATTCTGAAACTTTTTTACCTATTGCTAAAATGGCTATTGTTAGAACTCTTTTGGTCATTGCTGCTGTGAAAGGTTGGCATCTTACACAACTTGATGTGAATAATGTTTTTCTGCATGGGAATTTATCTGAAGAAGTATACATGGTCTTACCTCCTGGTTTCCATATAAAAGGGGGGTTCTCAAGTTTGCAAATTGAATAAATAACTCTATAGATTGAAACAAGCCTCAAGGCAATGGTTCTCCATGTTTTCTCAACTTCTATACTCAATATGGGTTTTCAGCAATCCAAATATGATTTTTCCCTTTTTACTAAGACTGAATGTTCCTCTTTCATTGCTCTTCTTGTCTATGTAGATGATATTATCATTGCTAGTAATGATATGAAATTTGTTGAGCTTTTCAAGTCCTTGCTTCATGAGAAGCTTAAGCTTAAGGACCTAGGTAAGCTCAAATATTTCCTTGGTTTGGAAGTGGCTCAATCTCCTGCTGGTATTTCTCTATGTCATAGAAAATATTCTTTGGAAATTCTTCAAGATACTGGTTTACTGGCTTCTAAACCAGTTGCTTTTCCCATGGAACAAAATATTAAGTTGATTAAGGATGTGGGAGACTTGTTGCTTGACCGTACAGTTTACAAAAGACTTGTAGGTCGACTTCTTTACCTCACATTAACTCGGCCAGACTTATGTTACTCTGTCAATAGGCTTAGTCAATACATGGCTCAGCCTAGGCAGCCTCATTTACAAGCAGCCTACAAAATTTTACAACACATCAAAGGCACTCCTGGCCATGGTCTTTTCTTTCCTGCTGCAAATACACTTTCCCTCAAAGCCTTTGCTGATTTTGATTGGGCTTCTTGTCCTGACAGTAGAAGATCTACAAGTGGTTATTGTGTTTTTCTTGGGGATTCTTTGGTTTCATGGAAGACAAAGAAACAGACCATTGTTTTTAGGTCTTCTGCAGAGGCTGAGTATAGATTCATGGCTTCTACTACTTGTGAACCCATTTGGTTTTTCACTCTCTTACCTGACTTTGGTATTTCACATCCTCATAGTGCTCAACCTTTTTGTGATATTCAGGCTGCTCTACACATTGATGTCAATCCAGTCTTCCATGAAAGAATAATGCACATTGAGCTGAATTTCCATTTCATTCGAGAGAAAATTCAAGTTGGCATTGTCAAGGCTTTCCACCTAGCTTCCAGTCATCAACTTGCTGATGTGATAACAAAACCTCTTGGTTTTCAACAATTTCATCATTTAGTTTCCAAGATGGAGGAGTTCATTCTATATACACTCCATCTTGAAGGGGGTATCAGCAATTAGACTTATTATTTTCATCTTCTTATTGTTATATTCTTTTATTCACTTTGTTATATTCTTTTATTCGCTTTATTCTTTTTGTATCACATGTTATTTTTATTTCTTCATGTATTCATATAAATAGGACTACTGTACACGGATATAAATACTTTTACATTTTTACTTTTTCACTTCAATTCCAGAAGCTTCTTTCCCTTTTTCTCTCGACCTTTGGTCTGCTAGAGTTTTCACCCTTTTCGTGCTCTTCTAGGGTTTGCTTTACGCATCCAACACCACAAACTCGATTCACTCAAACTTGCCGCAATGTCAAATTTGTGGCCGAAATGGACATGAGTAATGCTAGATGCAAGTTTTAAATACATAAGTTCTATGTAAGCCCTTTGTAAGACTGTAGGTTCCATTAAAAAAGAATATTTTTTAATATTTTTTTTAAGTTGGAGTCCACTTTTTTACAAAATACTACGTGAAACTTGTCTATTTGAAATTTGTACAAATCATTTCTCACATATGGCTATCAAGTGTTGGTATGCATACAACCATTGCTATGAAAACAAAGAGCCAACTAACATGTTTCTCAAGCACTTGAAGCCCTAACCACCTTTGAGATTAAGCCCTACAAGAAGTGTTTCATCTCATCTCATCTCATCTCATCTCATCATTACAACTTTCTCAAATTTTTACACAAAATATAATAAACAATTTAACCATTTCAAATCCTAAAAAAATAATAATACTCTAACAATATTTTATTCAATTTTTAACTTTCATCTCAACTCATCTCAACTTACTATCCAAACTACACCTAAGAGTTCTGACCCAAATTGGTATATGGATATGGTTGGCAATGGATCTTTTCTTCCAATTTCACATGACATCTGATCCTGGTTACCTCCATCATCCTCAACCAAACACTGGTCACAACCATGTTATGGTTGGCAATGGATCTTGTCTTCCAATTTCACATACCGGTAACACAACTCGGAAAACATCTCATGGCAATTTACCTCTTAAATAATGCTCTCAAATAATTTTTGGAAAACTCACTAACGATATCTCTTGTGCTATTGAATTTATCTCTTCTGGCTTTAAGATCAAGGACAGAACCACCGGTACTTCTACTTTGGCAACGAGCCATAAAAAGAATGGTCTATATGCCTTCCAAGAAAATGGCACTATTGCCGCTCTCCAAGCATCCAAGCACCCGAGTTCTTATGGCATCCGAGGCAGGGCCATCCTAATTCCAAGCTCTTGCATATTTTAAATTCCAAAAACATTAAACATTGTAGCATATGTAGTAGCTATCAAAAAGCCAAAAGTAGTCGTCTATCTTTTTCCCGACACAATAAAATTGATACTACTCCTTTGTCAAAAGTCCATTGTGGTTTATGGGACATGCCTTCTATTCAAAACTACAAGTATTATGTCATTTTTGTCGAAGATCGTACTCGATACACTTGGCTTATCCTTTAAAACAAAAGTCTAATTTTTTCAACAATTTTGTGATCTTCCATCGTATGGTAGAAAACCTATTTGGTACCAAAATTAAAATTTTTCAGTGTGATGGTGGAGGAGAATTTGAATCAAAAATATTTTTATCTCATTTAGAACAACATGGCATTATTCGACACGTTTCTTGTCCCAACACACCATACAAAATGGTGTTGTTGAGCAAAAGTATTGACACATTGTTGAAACCGGATCAACCATGCCTTTCATGCTCAGTTACCTCAGAACATTGGTTTGATGTTTTTCTCACTGCCATTTATCTTATCAATCGTCTCCCTTCCTCCACACTCAAAATGGAGACACCTTTTTTTAAATTACATGGAACTCATCACTCACCAAGACTATAACTCCTTAAAACATTTTAGATTATGCAAAAAATAAATATTCTCCAACATGCAAGTAACAACCCACTACAAAAAATGATAGTAACAGCCCACTAGAAATTTAATGGTGGAATTTCTATATGCATTAGGAACCCCGTGAAAACTCTATAAGTTTACACAAACCGACTAATCGCGTAGGTTTTAGTCTGTCAGCATAGTCGGTGTTACCACTCATTATGGAACCAGAACTGCAATTTTATTTATTTGAGGTAATTAAAAGTGTCAGAATGTGATATTGTCTACATCATTAGACTCAGTTTATTATTTAGGATTTTATTGCGCAATAAACTCATTTTCAGTTTCTGGACGAAAAGTTTGTTCGAAATGCATTTTGTTTATTTTAAGGCATTTTAAAGTTAGATTTTGATAAACGAATTGCACAGTTAGGTTAGTGTGTATATTTAGGATTTTTCAGTGTAAATTTTATTTTCACTCTTTTCGGAGTGAATAGTAACCTCGATAGTAGCACCAAGTGCAGTGTTTTCAAAATCATAGTATGAAATGTCCAAATTAGGTTAGAGAAGTTTTATTTGGACACTTGAAAAGATTTTAGCCACACTTGGTAAATAGTATTAGACACTTGGTACCAAGAGGAACCAAGAGATGTAAATGTGAAGTAATCAAGGTGTGAGATCATGTCACCTAAGCAAAATCATATTTCATCCAACTATCCAATTTGTGCCAAACCAAATACAGTTTCAACCTTAGTGAAACTCTAAAACTTGGAAACCAATTGAAACCTTAAAAGTCTTGAAGGAAACCGAAACCCTAAACAGTTACCCCAAACTCCAAACTTGATTTCAAAACCCTATTGGATCTTATTCCTAGTATTGTGTTTATTAACTTGATTAAATCACTTCAACATGCAATTAATCCCTCAAGTTCATGTTATGACATCATTATTCAACAATTTAAACCTTAGAATTTGTTTGGGCTAAGAAAAATTAGATTTGGACTTGCTAGCATCTCAGACCCTCTTTAAACCCCAAAATGAAGCCCACTTGTTCAAGGCCAACGAATTTTGACCACATTGGCAAAGTTTTTTGAGGAATTTTCCACCCACTCATGGCAAACCAACCTTTGCTCATGACAGCCCCAAATAGTCACTTGATGTGAAAGGGAAATCCAACTTACCACCTCCCTTCTACATAGCAACATTCTGACTCACTATTCGCACCTTTTTGTGACCTAATCACCATCCATCAGGGTGTCATTCAAGCCCATACTTCACTCTTAAGAAATGTATTAGGCATGCAGGTCATACTTTCACTCATTTCACTTCTTTTCATTTCCGTTCTTGGAGAGAACACTTAGAGTCCTCTCTCAGGCTATATTCTGAGCTTTCTTGCCTTCAGTTTGCAAAGCACTTTTAAGTATTCTCTCACTAATATTCCTTCATAAAATTTGTTATTTTTTAGTCTAGTCTCTATGGGTACCTTTTTGTTTCTTTCATGGTTATTTGATTGGTCAAAAGTTATCTTAATCATTGAAAGGTCAATCTGGGAGATAAACTGGATAGTACCTTGCATTTGTTAGTTTTTGAGCAAGCTAATGGACATATCTCGGTCCTACATTTTTTTGGAGTCTTGTTAACAAGTTTATATGAATTTTTGTTGAAGATTAGTTGCATGATTAAAGCTTTTGATGAAGATCCCCTTAGATCTAAAAGGTTAGAAATTGGAGGAAGCAAAACTATTTATATTTTAAGAAAGTTCTGGTATTTTTTGGTTTAATCTTACTCCAATGGTTTTGATTATTTTATTTGATGATCCTAAGCCTTCTATCTATATCTTAGGATGTTAATTTGAATATTTTTTGTGTTATTTTCAAATATATGAATTTTTATGAAAGAGAATACTCGGTTAGGTCAAAAGTTTGATGATTTCGGCTAGATCCATGTTTTGGTTTAATTTTAGCCATGTTATTTTTAATTTTAATGCTTAAATCTACTTTAGGACATATTTTTAAATCATATGGAGTTGTTGGTTGGAAGATTTCTTCATGGTATGTCTAGGATCAAGTGTTTGATCAAATCAAAGTTGAGAAACAATTTTATTTTTTACCAAGTGTTGGAGCCAAGTACTAAAAGTGAGATTTTATGATTTTTGATGACTTTTATGTGTTGATTAAAAGCATGTTAGTTCTTAGGAATGTGTTATGAATATGTTAGAATAAAGTTGGAAGTTCTTAGAGATGTTTTGAAAAATGTCAAAACCTTGAGATTCAAGGCTTTGTGTCTTGGTTAAAAGTTTGGATATTTTACCTAAAACATTTTGTGTTTATGTGAAGTGGATTTTTGTTAGTTATTTTAAGCATACTTCTAAGTATAGGATGTGATGATCTATGTTGCAATATTTTGGTTTAAGCATGAGTGTTGAAGTTGGATAAAATTGCAACAAAAATAAAAAAGAAATGGCATATGAGTGTTTCGGCCATAGTATATTTCTCATGGTTATGATTTGTTTCAAATTCTCTAATTAGATATTTGAGTTTAGGGAAAAATTTATATGAGGAATTTGAATTTTGGTGAATTTTGGAGTTGAGATGTGAAATCTTTAAGTTAGGGATAAAATGGTCATTTTTCTACATGTAGAGAATAAAATGGTAATTTTACTCTAAGTTAACATTTTTTATGTTACTAAGTTATTACTGAAAAAATTTCTAACTTTTAGAATTCCTACTTACTGTTTCTTGTATTTCATATTTTTCCTTGTAAAACATGTAAGTTTGCTTCTAACTTCCTGTCAGATTATTATGTATGTGTGATTGGTAAGTGAACTATTGCTTATATACTTATGTTATCTTATATGTCATACTATGCCATGTCGTTACAATATTTATATGTTACACAACATATTCTGTCACATAATATTTGTATGTTACATGTTATGTCATGTCACGCAATGTTATCTGTCACATGTTATGCCATATCACACAAATATTTTTTGTTACACGGTATGTCATGTCATAAAATATTCATCTGCTACAAGTTTTGCCATGTTATGAAATGTTTGTATATTTCATGTCATACCATGTCATTCATCTCGCGTGCATGTCACGTTACATTACGTCAATCTATCAGTCATGTAATTTCATATCACATCATGTGTCAAGTTCAAAGTAGGTCTCCAAAAATTGTATTTTCCAAGTCTTGTCATGTTACGTCTCATATTGTCATCTTATTGTTCAAGTCATTATTATTAAATCGTGGTAAACCCTTGAGACAAAACTACTCTATTGTGGTAATCCCATGAGACAAGAACATCGTGGCAACTCCATGGGATAAGGATATTGTGGTAATCCCATGAGATATGAATACAATTCAAGTTCATGATTATTTCACGTTTAAGTTCACGTTCAAGTTCATGTTCAAGTTCATGTTCAATTCATATCAAGTTTCAAGTTCAGGTTCAAGCTCAGTTTCACGTCATGTTGATTTCACATTCAGTTCAAGATCATGTTCAATTTCAAGTTCAAGCTCATGTTTAGTTTCACATTAAAGTTCATATTTAGTTCATGTCAAGTCTCATGTTCATTTTCAAGCTCAGTTTCACATCACGTTTATTTTTCATTCAATTCAAGTTCATGTTTATTTCACATTCAAGTTCATGTCATGTCAAGTTCGATCCATGTTCAAGTTCTTGTCATGTCAGTTCATGCTATGTTATACGTCAAGTCACATCATGCTTTAATTATGATTATGATTATGCATTCATGCCTTTATTACCATGCCTACACACATAAACTGTATGTTAAGTTTTTTATTAACTTGCTGAGATTTGTAATCAAATCTCACCGTGGTAGTCTCAACTATTATTTTTTTTGGAATGGTAGATCATGTGACAAAATCAGAAGACGCATCAGATGATCAATTGAAGGCAATTGACTAGACAACGACAACACGATGCGTAGTTCATCATTTTGATGCTCCATTTCATCAATAGTATTATAACGTCCTTGACCAAGTTGCGCGAGCTACTCGATGGATTAGCCTAGTAGTCACCTTAGTTCTGTATGTACTTAGGGAGCTTTATCTCTCGTCCTATTTATGTTATAGACCTATTGGACAAGTACTGTAACCTATTGGATACTAGATATCATGTAAATTTCATAAAGTATGTTTACGTTTTTAGGATACATTACTTCTACTACGTAGTATTACTCAAAGAAAAAAAAAATATCCGTTGTAAATATTGCATATTGTTATATGCATGGTAGGTGCATTGCATCTTTATCTGTCATGAAGAGGGGTAGCTAACATTGTATTGCATATCCTGACGCTTCAAGCTCTGCCAAATCCCAGGCGGAATCTGGGGGTGTCACAGTTTACTTAAATATCTTTCATGTGTATTTTTCTCTATAAATTACACGCCTAGTTCAATTCCCTCTTGGCTGTTGACCATTGGTCAGCACCCTTGGCACCACGAATACTCGCCTATACCTTCGTGACGAGCGGGGCACCACAAGCTTCTACCTTTTGCATATGTTTAAAAGAACTTCATTCACTTTTTAAAATGTTCAAACAAAAGCTTCTACTTTTTTCATGTCAAAAAGAGCATTAGTCACTTTTCAAATTTTCGACAAATCATGCACACGTGAAAAGGACAATTAGTCATCTTTCAAATTTTCACATTTCAAACTTTCAAACATATCACATATATAAAAAATTCATGATATATTGCTTATCAAATTATTGGGGGTGAAAACAGGTTTTTCACGACAAATGCTAATGTTATAATAATTCATATATGAAAAGTGTTTAGGCCGTTTGTAGTAAATCAGAAGTACAAAGAAGGAAAGTTACATTGTATTGCTTAATTCTTCTTAATCTAGGATTTGGATGACAAGATCGAACATACATCCATAACATGCTTCTCAGTGAAGACATTACAATAATAAGATTTTTGGATAACTTGTTGAGAAGATGGTAGAGATGAAAAAAATTGTTTAATCATTAGATAATTTATTGGTTGCATTCTCTAATTCTCATAATTGGTTATGCCAAGTGCTAGCTATTGTTATTGTTTAAAAAGCTTTTTTAGCAGTGAATATTGTGAAACCCCCAACCTCCACTTAGGATTTAAGGAAGACAAAAGCGTCGAGACATGCAGCACAAAGTTACGTACCCCCATTCATAACAAATAATATGCAATGCATATAGTATGCTTCTAGCAGTATGGAATAATTGCAGTGAAGTTTTGTTTTTTTCATACATAAGTTGCACCAAAATAGCCTACATCCCGATATACATCCATAAAATTAATACATAAATAGATTCATCATCCATCCAAACATAATATTAATTCAAAAGAAATGTAAAATTGGAGTATGAACTTCTTAATTACAGTTGACTACATAATTTCTTAACTATAGGTTGAGCCACTCACGTAGCTTGGCTATAAAAAATAAGATGACATTCAAAAACTCTAGTCTGGTTCGTCTGTCTTCGTTGTCACATGAAACAACTCCAACCATTCCTTGTAGGAATGGTAATTGGGACTATCATGGTAATATTTTTACAAATCTCAGCAAGTTATGCATCTAATCTACCATCAGTTTACAAAAGCATACATTACAATAAACATGACGTCTATGCATGACTAACATGACCATGCTTTTACAAGAAAAATAACATCATTGACATTAACATGTCTGTTTCATAAAAGTATTTCCTTCATTCTTATTCATGTTCTTATAGAGGGTGGATGTCTCATGGTTCCCCATAAGTCGTGTGCTCCTGTTGGTTATCACATTACATCATACATCTGTCCACCAGCTATGAGTACATTATCAGAGTCTTACCTCATGGTAGTTCGAATTAACCCTTACCATGAGTCATTAATGGCACCTACCAGAGTTAGATACCTTTTGACTTCGCTCCAAGAATATTTTGTCCCCATTCAAAACTCGTTGACAGTTCTTTGTCAATTCAGGAGATTTCACTCCATTTTATTCACTCTAGAGTGGACAAATGAGTTCCACTAGGATAGTCCCTCATCTAAGCATTGGGGTTTATGAAAGAAACTTAATTTTCATATTTGACTTGAAATTCGTGGCAAACTCACATGCTTTATGATAGATGTTTATGCTATGTGACAAGAATCCATACTTATGACAACGACATCACGGTATACAAAATTATTTCGAACATTAATCAGAATTTAAATAAAACATGGATCATTTGAATAGACCATTTTTTATCTAGCATACTATCATATTTCGAGAGTAAATTAGAAGATAACTTACAAAATCCTTGCTTGTAATAAATTGATGGCATCTTAAATGAGAGATCTACTAAGGTTAGAAGAAATAGAGCAGTATTTACAAAATTGCCCCTTAACTCTTTGAAATTTGCAAATAAACTCCTAAACTTTCAATAATTTCAATCTGATCCCAAAGTGCACCAAACTTCACAAACCTCGTGTATTTTCTATCCTAAATCCATTTTTTGACTTAGAATTTAATGAATCAAGCAATTACTACAAGAAACCCATTATGGCCGAAACACATGATACACTCAATTTATTCTAAGTGTGATTTAGGCCTAAGATCGTATTGAAATACCTTGATCCATAAGTTTAACACTTAAACATAGACTAAATCAAAGATTAACAACTTGTTGGCACCCTAAGTTCAAGTAATAACCGAGTCTCCATCATAAAATAAAGATAACAAAGTGCCAAAACACGATCTGAGGCTTAACATAGTGTTCTTAGCTTTTCTCTTGCAAATGAACACTAAGAACTTTAATGAATCACAAAATCTAACTATTAACATGCTAAGTACTTATTTCTAGATTATATTTATTACACAACACTAAACAACAAATTCATGATATCAAAGAGATGGAATTCGAATGATGCCACAATCTCTAAAACTAAAACACGAAAGTTCTTTACTCTAAAATAATTGACTAAATCTTTATGTAACATGCTAATTTTCTTAAAATAACTTATCGTAGATGTGGCGCTCCATCCCTCATGAAAGACTAAGTGAGGTTACTTGGTGCCAAGGATGTTGGCCAATCATTCACTACCCGAGATGAAGTTTAGGCATGTAGTAATCCCAAGGGAAGTACACATGTAAAGAATACGATTTATGACAATGCAGAGGAATGTAAACGCAAAACGTTGGGGGACAACATTAGCAAACATGTCCTAGAATACTATACTTCATACAATATATCAAGTTATTATTCTATTGAACTCATTCTTATCGAGACCACAATATAACAAATTTGTAGCAATTGCATTCAATGTTAGAGATTTCTCATTTTCATGATCCAACACTTCTTCTTCTTTTGTGACCTTTACTCCATCAACAAATTTTGTTGGGATATAAGGTCCTTTTACAACATTTCTCTAAATTTCTCGACCTTGAGCCTAAAAGAATATTCTCATTCTAGCATTCCAGAATGTGTAATTGTCTTCACAAAATAGTGGAGTCAACCACAAGATCGACCTTCACCCAAGGTAACTAAAATATTAGCCATAAGATCTTTGACTCAAAAAATAATTAATCTAACAAAAGAGTCTTTGTTCTGATACTAATTGTTATCCAGATGACTAACCCAAGAGGGGGTGAATTGGGTTGTTTTAATAAATTAACAATTATAAATCAACTACACAATGTAAAATGTGAATAAAATACTAAGCAACAGTAAATAAAAAGAGTAACAACAAAAGAGACGCAAACTCAGTTTTTAATGAGGTTCAGCACCACTGTCTACGTCCTCACCTCAAAATATCCCTTGAGGATTCCCAGATTCATTATTCAATCTCTTTCAAGCGGAGAAAGAAACATATTACAGCTTTGAGCAATACCACTTCAAGGAATTCGTGTACAACACCATCTACACTTACAATCACCTTACAGGTGTTGATTCAACTATTCCCCATATAGAACTCCAACTACACTCACAAAGGTTACACACATCCTCTTACTATTTATACAAAACCTGATAGTGGATAGGTTATCAAAGTACAATCCTTAATGAGTGAAACGAAAACAGTACAACACAACTATATCTATCTCAAAATGAACGACGGTTTAAGGCCCAATGCTTAGAAAAAAGATATTGAAAGCTTTTTGATGAATGAATGTTGTAAAATTTGCAGTTGATGTATTTTTATTGTTACTTTGAAGATCTCAAATGAGCTATTTATAGGCATATAAGACTTCGTTTTTAAATTTTAAAATATTTAAGTGTCAAAAAATAGCATCACTCATTTGTCTAAGATTTCAAATAAAAGTTTCTCCTTTTTGCAATTGTAAAAAAAAAAAAAAATCATCCACTTTTCAAATTTTTCAAACCAAATCTTCTATTTTTTGTATATGTCAAAAGGAGCAGCAATTACTTTTCAAGTTTTTCAAACATATCATGCACATGTGAGAGATGACAACCAATCATCTTTCAAAAAATTAAATTTCAAGCTTTCAATTTTCAAATACATTATGCACATGTAAAAAAAATGTAACTTGATGCTCTATTAGAAAATATTCTTTTTTAGCCTTAAACCTTTTGTCGAATTTTAAAAGAGATGTACAAAATTACTCCAAGAGCTTTATTTGTAAGCTTATTTTGTTTCTTGCTCGTGCTTGATTTGTTGTAGTGCTTGGCTCCATTATGTGGATAACTTGAGCTTGAGACCAGTATGCTTGAACTTGTTTGTTATCATCAAAATTCATATGTAGATATATAATTATATGATGCTTGAAACCTTAGGTTCAACAATTTTTCTCTTTTCGATGATGACAAACACTTAGTTGAACTCTGAGATCTATAGTAATACTTCAACTCCTCCTGAGAATGTGAGTTAGTTTTTCAAGTAATATATCAACGTATCAAGCATATATAACCAGCTTAATATTTCAAAGGACATTAAATTAAATATAGCATTGGCAAAAACATGTTAATATTCTCTTCTAAACTACTCCCATTTTGGAATCATTAAAAAGGACCTTCATAACCAGTGGACAAATGAAAACGGTGGGTTAGTAGAAATTATGGAGAACTAAATAATTGAAGTTGCTCGGGTCCTGACAAGTGCTGCAAAACTGTGAAGCCTGACTCTATCAACTTAATGTAGAAAGAGATTTAAATCGCTTGATGTTTTTGACAAATGGGATTTCGTAAAGACTTGAAAACTTTGGATTTATGTTTAAAGGATCATCATTTCCCATCAGATACTCAAAAAGAATTCTCACATCATTTCGTAACCTAGTTTTTGTTTATCCAGAACAATATTATGGTCAACCAACTTTCTTCCATTTATGTTCCATATTTGAATTAGGAACCCTTCATGCCTCAACCACCTGTTTTATCTACTAAGGCTATTAACACTATGATAAGAGCATAAATGCATTTTTCTTGCATAACTAATTCTGAGGTAATTCCTGCGGGTCAGGATCAACATTGATATTACAAAGCCATTGCTACGTGGGAAGATGCTTAATATTGGTTCGAGTGATCCAGTCTGGATTAGATTCTCTTATGAAAGGCTACCTAATTTATGTTACTGTTGTGGTTGCCTAGGCCATAATCATATGGAATGCATGTTGTGGAAGGTTGCCCAGAATAAGTTTGAGAAAGAGGGATTTCCCTATGGAATTTGGCTGCGAGCAGGAAGTCCAGGTTTTTTACGGTGGTCTCAACGGCCTCTGTCTGGTAACAATGGGAACAGAGTTCCCGAAAATGTTCCGGCGTCGAATTCCGAAGGTTCTGCTAAAGGAAATGGAGAGATCTTTGGAGATGGGGCGGAGATTAAGGAAACTGATACGGAGGGGATCCCGGATATTCCGCATAATGGAAATGTACCCACATGGGATGAGGGGCTGGAACAGAATCTGACTCCAAAGAATGTGTGTACGGTAAATACGTAGACGTTGAGTAAACTTGGCGAAATTTCAACACCTAGAGAAGATTTAATTCCCAGGGATTTTGGAGCGAATAAAGTGGAAGTTGAAGGAAATCTAGTTGTGGGAAGTGCAGTGGATCAGGGCCATGAGTTAATGGGCTTACAGGAGAGGCTACTACGGCCCTTAACAGAGGAACCACTATTTGAGGGTGGGCCTAAGTACACTCAACATGAGGGCCTGGATAAGACGGGTCAAGAGAGGCCTGATGTGTCAATAGGGGCAAAGTGGAAACGGATGTCCATTACTCATAATATCTCCTCTCCATCTGCAGAAATATCACAGAGGACTTCTTCATCCCATAAGCGTAAGGCGAGAGTAGATGTTGGTGAACCAGAGACTATCGGCACAAATAAACGAAGGTATGGTAGGAATATTTTAGCAAAGGGTTTTGTTGAGACCCAAACTTCTATATCGGTGGTGGCTGATGTGCAGCCCCGTCGAGAGCTATGAAACTCCTCAGCTGGAATGTTCGTGGGCTTGGGAACCCACGAGGCATTCGGACCCTTCGTGATTTAATCAAGAAGGAAGCTCTCGACGTTGTGTTACTTCAGGAAACCAAATTACAGGAGCGTGATTTTGATTCTGTTAAGTTTAAGCTTGGATTTAGTAACTGTCCGGCAGTGAGTAGTGAGGGTCAGAGTGTTGGTATCGCGATGATGTGGGGAAGCGATGTTCATTTAAAGATTCTAAATTACTCAAAATCCCATATTGACGCATGTGTTATGGTCGATGGGATAATTACAGATAATTTTTTCTTACGGGGATTTATGGGCATCCGGATCATAGTCTCAGACACAGGACTTGGGATTTAATTCGTTCTCTGTGTCGAAGGGCTGACGAGGCATGGTTGGTGTTTGGGGATTTCAATGAAATCCTATTTCAGCATTAGAAATGGGGAGGCCGGGTTAGGCCTGAAAGACAGATGCTTGATTTTCGAAGGGTTGTTGATGATTGCAGTTTGAGGGATCTTGGTTTCGGTGGTCCCAAGTTTACCTAGTGTAATGGGAGGGGATCTAGCTCGAGTATTAGTGTCAGATTGGATTGCTTTTTTGGGAATCTACAATGTTGGAATCGCTTTGCACAAGCGAGAGTATTACACGAAGGGGCTGCCTATTCGGATCATGTACCCATCTGTTTGTACTCAGAAGAACCTGTTGTGGCACGTGAAAGGGAGAAGTTGTTCAGGTTTGAAGCTATGTGGGCGGGAGAAAAGGGTTGTGATAAAATTGTGGAAGATACCTGGAAGAGGGGAACGAATAGTCACTCTATGGATGATTTGATGTACAAGATCTCAGCCTGTGGGAAAAGGCTTCAAGTGTGGAATCGATCTAGCTTTGGCCATGTGCAGAAGAAGTTCGAGAAGCCCAAATTCGATTAAAGAAGTTGCAAGAAAGGAACCCTATGAGTTTAAGCATGGTGGAGCAAAAAGCTATCAGGGATGATGTTCAAAAGTAGTTGGAGCGGGATGAAATCATGTAGAGGCAGCGGTCTAAGGCTCTTTGGCTTAGGGAGGGGGACCAGAATTTGAAGTTTTTCCATACAAAGGCTTCTCATAGAAGGAAGAAGAATTTGGTTGGAAAATTGCAAAATGATGAGGGTGAATGGCAGGAAGGGGGAATGAGGGATGGTTTGATTACTGAGTATGTCCAGCAACTGTTTTCCACTGCAGATTAGAGAGGTCCCATGGATTTTCTGGATGCACTAGCAGGAAGAGTTTCAAATGAAATGAATGCGGATTTATCTAAGAGTTACATAGCAGATGAAGTTCGGGAAGCTTTGAAGCAGATGGATCCAGCCAAAGCACCAGGCCCTGATGGTATGGCTCCTTTGTTTTTCCAGAAGTATTGGCATCTTGTTGGTGATTCAGTTACGCGTGCTGTTTTAGATGCTTTAAATTCTGGGTCTTTTCCATCGTCTTTAAATCATACTTTTATAACATTAATTCCAAAGAAGAAGAACCCAGAGAAAGAAGCAGATTTTAGACCCATTAGCTTGTGTAATGTGGTCTATAAATTGATTTTGAAACTGATAGCTAATAGAATGAAGCGCATTTTGCCTAGCATAACTTCAGATTCACAATGTGCTTTTGTGCCTGGACGTTTAATTACTGATTATGTGCTTGTGGCGTATGAGTTAGTCCACTATCTGAAAAGGAAAAGGATGGGTAAGAAAGGCTATATGTCCCTTAAACTTTATATGAGTAAAGCCTATGACAGGGTTGAATAGGATTTTTTAGAGAAGGTTATGGGTACTTTGGGTTTTGATACAAATTTGGTCAATCTGATTATGTGTTGTGTTAAAACGGCTACTTTCTCAGTACTGGTGAATGGGGAACCAAAAGAAAATATTGTTCCATGTAGAGGCCTAAGACAAGGGGACCCATTGTCCCCTTATTTGTTCTTGCTATGTATTGAAGGGCTTATTTCCTTATTAAAAGCTGCTGCTTTAGACCATGATATTCCTGGGATCAAAATTTGTCATGGTGCTCCATTTATAAATCACTTACTGTTCGCAGATGATTCAGTAATTTTCTGTACAGCAGATGTGGGGGAAAATAGGAAACTTAATGCCTTATTGCAGAGATATGAGCTTGCATTGGGTCAAAAAATTAATAAGGACAAAACAGCCATGGTTTTTTCAAGCAATGTTTCTCTTGATAGGAGGACTGAGTTAATGCGGTTCTAGGGAGGTCAAGGAGTACAACAGTATGACAAGTACTTAGGATTACCTCCTGCTGTTGGAAGATCAAAATCTCAGGCTTTTTCTCATATTAAGCAAAGAGTATGGAAGAAATTGCAGTGCTGGAATGAGCAATTATTATCTCAAGGAGGGAGAGAAAGTCTTATTAAAGCAGTCGCTATGTCCATTTCGACCTACTCGATGAGCTGCTTTTTGTTACCTACTGGTTTTTGTGCTGAGTTGGAGGCCATGATGGCAAAATTTTGGCTTAGTTGGCAAAAAATGTGTGATCTGAAGGGGCAAGGAGGGCTGGAGTTTAAATCTCTACATGGCTTTAATTTGGCTTTGTTAGCCAAACAAGGGTGGCGCATTTTGAAAGAGACAGATTCTCTATTGCATAAAATTTACAAAGCTAGATATTTTCCTCATGGCTCTTTATTAGAAGCTGGTTTAGGAAGAAATCCATCTTTTGCATGGCGAGGCATTTGGGAAGCTAAAATGTTATTGAAGGTTGGCTGTATTTGGAAGATTGGGGATGGGAGGACCGCTAAGTTGTGGAAAGATCCGTGGATACCTAGTCACAAGGCTTTGATTCAAGAATAAATTGATCTCAGTGTTGATTTTCAAGAAGCTTCTGTGGCTTGCTTGATAGATACTCATATGGGAGGATGGAATATCGCACAATTAAAGGCTCTCTTCAATCCAAATTTAGTAGCAGATATTTTGAAGGTGCCACTCAGTTTTCGGGAACAACCAAATCAATGGATTTGGACTCAAGAAAGGAATGGAAAGTTTAGTGTAAGAAGCTGTTACGGATGGCTATGGAGAGAAAAAATGGGATGCAAGGGGAATGTTCAAATTCTAACCAGCTGAGGAAATTATGGAAGGCTTTGTGGAAAATAAAAGTCCCACACAAAATTAAGATATTTGCTTGGCGGGCATGCAAAGAGGGTTTACCTTCAAAATTTAATATGTATAAGATACATGTTTTAAGTGATGTTTCTTGTTGTTTTTGTAGGGGAGGGACCGAGAATCTTGCACATCCACTTTTCTTTTGTCAGTCTATTTTTCCTAGTTGGAATTCGTTGGTACCTGTAATGCAAACATTGGATAGAGATATGGTTGTTATGCAGGTTGCGATGAAGGTTGTGGAGCAGGGTACGAAAGGGGAGTTAGCTCTACTTTTTTGTCTAGCTTGGGGTTTTTGGTGGAGGAGGAACCAGATGGTGCATGAGCAGAGATCTGTTGTAGTGTAGCAAGTCATTAATAATGCATTATCGGTGCTTGATTCTTTTAAGGAAGTTCAGCTAATATCACGGCCTATGATCCGAAGTTTCTATGAATGGAAGCCGCCTCCTATAGAGTTGTTAAAAGTTAATGTTGATGGTGCTATGTTTGGGGATGTTCACAAAGCTAGTGTTGGTTTGGTGTTACGAGATGATAAGAGTGAAGTTGTGTGGGCAGCTACTAAAGTTGAGGACGAAGGGCTTAATGTGGAAGCTGTTGAACTTTTAGCTATTTTACGAGCTTTGCAACTTTGTGCTGGTCTGGGAATCTCCAGATTAGTTATGGAATCATATTGTTTAATGGATGTGCAAGTGGTGAATGCCGAAATTGAAGCTGCAGCTTTGCTTGAGGAGCTGGTTTTTCAAATTAGGAAGCTTCAGGCTTTATATACTGAATGTCAAATTCAACATGTATATAGAGAAGGACATGGGGTAGCTCACAAGCTTGCCCGATATGCTTGGAATGTTGAGAATATCACAATGTGGTTTGATTGTTTTCCAGACTTTATCTCTCAAGCTATTTGGCTTGATAAATGTCTGTAATGTTTATTCTATTAATGAAATGTTAGTTTCTTATCAAAAAAAAAAAAAAATCCTGAGGTAATTGCAAAATCAAGAACTCTCAATACTCAATATGCTACCTCTATTATGACCATGTCTCAATGATTGCTGGCGAGAGTGACTGAGGTTGATCAACTTAATAATCAAATTTCTCAATTACGTCGAAAGCTTGCTGATAAAGACAAAAAGAAAAAAAGGTTAAAACAAAAAAATAAGGATTTGGGAAAATTTGTAGACTGGTATGCTCATGACCTTCGACCATGAATAGAGGAGCTGGAAAGAGAGACGGTTCAAATTAAAGGCCAACAGCACTAGATAAAGGCAGAGGTTCTACGTTTATGGGAAAAGTAGGGACAATCTAAATTTAGTCCCGCTGGCCTAGTAAAATAACTTTTGACAATATGAGTCCAGCATGTCTTGTCATGTTGACTAAGTAAGATGTGAAGAGATATGACATTTTGTCTTATTCTCATGTCTTTCTCTATAAAAATAGTCTTCAGCTCATCTAATTTGCATCTAATATTTCTCATTCTACATTCTCTCTCTGCAAATTTTCTCCTTTTGCAATGGCTCAACAATCTTCTTCTAACAACCCTCTTGATCAATATATAAGGTATTCTACACCTTAGTCACCAATAATCTCAGCATCTACTATAAGTGCCATGATGTAGCATGAAAGAGATCTGACTAATAAGTCAGATGATGATATCATTTAAGAATTAGTGAGTCTTGGTACTCGGTAGTCATCATTCATTGTCACATTTTCTAGGCGATTGCAGTATAGAGCTCGTGAGGTTGAAAAGCTTAATACGAATATTTATGTACTCCAACGAAATCTTCATGAGTCTAACAAGAAAATAGGGGACTTAAGACAGGAGAATAAGAATTTAAAGTCCTTGCTAGGCTTTTCATTTCAATTTCCTAATCCACTAGATAAAGATAGCATGCTAATGTACGAAGAGCAAGAGTGCTTGGAGAAAATAAAAAAATATTTAACAGATATCCATAGCATGCATCATTCATATTTCTCTTCTTATCATGCATAATCTATCTTCTGACAAAGGTTTTGTGAAAATATCTTTCAACCGGTCGTGCGTGCTTGTGAGCTCTAGTACAATGTCAACCTTTTGCACATGATCTCATAAAAAATGATATCTAATCTCAAAATGTTTAGCCCTAGAATGTTGTATTGTGTTCTCTGCAAGATTTATAGCACTAGCATTATCACATTTGATTGGAATGTGATTATGCATAAGCTTAAAATCCTCAAGTTGTTGCTTCATGTAAAGAATTTGAGTACAACAACTACCTACATCAACATATTCTGCCTCACCAGTAGATAATGCAACAGAATTTAATTTTTTACTAAACCATGAAACAAGTGCATGACCTAATAAATGACATGTTCCACTAGTATTTTCTTGATCAAGTTTGGAACCAGCATAATCTGCATCTAAGTAGCTGATTAGATCGAAAGAATTGTACTTACGATACTATAACCCTAGGTCAATTGTACCAACAAGATATCTAAGAGTAAGCTTGACTGTAATAAATGATATTATTTTGAAGATGATTGAAAACGTGTGTATAAGTATACACTGAACATAATATCGGGTTTATTGGCTGTCAAATATAATAAACTATCAATCATATCTCAATATACCTATGAGTCAACTAGCTTACCACTTTCATCTCTGTCAAGTTTGGTGGATGGGCTCATTGGTGCTCTGATTTCCTTCGCACCTTCCATCCCAAAATTTTTGAGTGATTCTTTGATATATTTTCACTTATTAATGAATGTTCTACTTTTTGCTTACCTGATTTGCAATTCAAGAAAGAATCTAAGTTCTCCCATCTTGCTCATCTCAAATTCTTCATGCATACTCTTAGCAAAAACTTAGTACATATTTTTATTAGTAGCACCAATTATTATATCATCCACATAATTTGAATCAAAAGAATATCAACCTATTCGTATTTAATGAAAATGGTTGTGTCAGTTTTTCATATTGAAAAACCTTTTTTCAATCAAGAAACCACCTAGTCTCTCATACTAAGCTCTAAGAGCTTGTTTGAGTCCATATAGTGCTTTTGTGAGCGTGAAAACATAATTTGAAAAAATATGATTTTCAAAACCTGGTGGTTGCTCAACATATATACCTCTTTATTTATAAAACCATTTAAGAAATCCCTTTTAATGTCCATTTGAAGAAGTTTGAAATCTTTATAACAAGTATACGTAAGTAGCATTCAAATAGTTTTTAATTTTGCGATCAGTGCATGTCTCATCATAATCGATTCCTTCTTTTTTATTGAAGCATTGGGCTACTAGTCGAGCCTTGTTTCTAATGATAAATCCATATTCATATTTCTTGTTTCTAAAATCCCATTTTGCTCCAATAATAGTATATTTTTAGGTCTAGGAACAAGTGTCCAAACATCATTTCTTTCAAATTGATTTAGCTCTTCTTGCATAGCGAAAATTCAAGATTCATCAAGAAGTGCTTCATCAATATTTTTGGGTTCAATCTGAGATAAAAAAAAAAATTAAAATTAAAAAAAAAAAAAAAGAAGTTTTATGATTGCAAATATTTCTAAGTGATGATCAAGTACTTACAGCTCGTGGTGGTTCTCCAAGAATTTGTTCCATTGGATTATCTTTCATAAGTTTTCACTGTTTGGTTGCATCTCGCATTAATTTTTTATGATCTTTCCTAATGTCTCCACGTTGGACTTCGTCTGTTGTGTTCTCTTTATTGAGTCTGAGACTCTCCGTGTTATTTATACCTTATGTTTCTTCATCAACAAATTTCTTGGAAGGCAGAGGGTTAGATTCATCAAATACTACATGCATAGATTCTTGTACAGTCAGAGTCATTTTATTGAAGACTCTATAAGCTTTACTATTAGTAGAATACCCAAAAAAGATACATTCATAAGATTTTTCATCACTTTGCCTAAAGTATCTCTGTCATTCAAAATAAAACATTTGCATCCAAATACACGAAAGTAACCAATGTTAGAATTTTTCCCATTCCAAAGCTCATAGGGGATTTTATCTAACTTACATCTTAATATAACTCTATTTATAACATAACAAACAGTACTTACCGCTTCAGCCCAAAAATAACTAGGCAAGTTGTTCTCATTGAACGTTGTTCTTGCCATCTCTTAAAGAGATCTGTTCTCCCTCTCTACTACCCGATTTTGTTGAGGAGTTCAAGGAGTAGAGAAGTTATGCACAAAATCATTTTCATCACAAAAAGCTTCAATGTCTTTATTAACAAACTCTTTCCTCCTATCACTTCGACTACTTGAAATAGTATAAACCTTTTCCTTTTGAATTTTCTTGCATAACTTGGTAAAAGTATTATATGCCTCACTTTATGAGCAATCTAGAGAATATCAGTATATCTAGAGAAATCATCAACAATAACAAATGCATAATATTTTTCTCCTAGACTTGCAACTATATTTGGTCCAAAAAGATCCATGTGTATCAGTTGTAGTGGTCTAGTAGTGGAAATATGTTTTTTGGTTTTAAAAAAAAAAAAAATTGTTTACCAAACTAGCATGCCTCACAAATTTTGTCTTCAAGAAAATTTGTCTTTGGTAAACATCTCTCAAGATCAATTTTTCAAAGTTTTGAAATAATTTCCATGTTGGCATGATCTTGTCTTCTATATCATAGCCAACTAGTCTAGTTTCATTTTAAGCTGAAAAACAAATAGCATCTTGTGAGATTAATTTCTACAAATTCGATTTATAAATATTGTTGCTTCTAAAAGCAATAAAACATACATTGCAATTATGATATTCTAAATAATGCAATTATCTCCATTGAAAGTAACTATAAAACATTTATCACATAATTAACTTATGCTCAAAAGATTATGTTTTAGACCTTGAACAAGTAGCACATCTTCAATTATGAAAGAAAATTCAATACCAATTTTACATATTTCCATGATCTTTCTTTTCGAATTGTCTTCAAATGTCACGTGCCCTCCATCTTTATATGTAAGATTAATGAACATAATTTTATCTCTATCGTGTGTCTTGAGCATCCACTATCTAAGAAATATTTGTTTTTGCTTATAGAGGACTCCATGCATTCCTACAAAAATAATTAAAATGATTTTTCTTGGTACCCAAGTTCTTTGAGTCCTTCATTTAGCAGTATTAGAAGAAACAAGATTTTTAGATACTTATATGACCCTAATAGTTATTGTATTTTTCTTCTAAAAGAACAAATATGATAATTATGACTTTTTCTGTTATAAGAATTGTCCATAACGTGTGGCATATATGAAGAACTTGAGTGATTGTAATAGTATCTTTCTTTGAAAAAGTTGTTTTATGAAAAGTGTTTTGAATACTAGACTTTGATTTAGAAGGATTATAAAATAAGTTTTTATAAGGTTTTTATTTTTATTTTGGCATATGTCTCAAACCTGCCTTGTCAAAAACACATATTTGACTACCAAGAAGGTTTTCAAAATTTCTTTTTCCATTAGTAAAGTTCTCAACAATTTTTTCTAAATCTGTCACTTTCTTCTTCAACTCATGATTTTCATTTTTTGAAATAATATTTCCTTTTCTTAAAACATCAATTTCGTTAGTTAAATAAGAATTTTTATTTTTCAAAGAAATATATTTGATACCCAATTTCTCAAGTTCCTCATACGAATCATTTTCAATTGAAATGTTATTAAGAATTGTTATCTCAGGGTCATCTTTAGCCATAAGAAAAAGATTTGTTGTTTCTTCATTACTCATTTCGCTATCTAAGCTACTTGAATAATCATTCCATGTGGCTTTCATTGCTTTCTTACCCACATTTAAATCTCTCTTTAATAGAGGACATTACACCTTGATATGTCCGAGCTTATTGTATTTGTAACAAGTTAGAGAATTGTTTTTACTTGTATCTTTCTTGGAAAACATTTTGAAATGTTTCTAGAGTTTCTAAAACCTCCTTATTAACATAGCAAGTTCTTCATCTTTGTCGACAATTTCCTCATCTTCATGACTCTCGCTTTCATGAAAACAGTTTTAAGTGTCAATCTCTTCTTTAGATTTCATTCTTCTTTGCCTCTTCTCAATGCGTACTTGGGGGAGATAACAGACCCGATGAGTTCAATTACCTTGAGTTTCATAAGGTCTCTGGCTTCAAGAATGGTGGTCTCTTTTGGTTCCCAACATGTTGGCAGAGAGTTGAGAATTTTTTTTACCATTTCCAAGTTGGAATAAACCTTGTCGAGAGCTGCTAAGCTATTTATCAGGTTAGTAAAATGAGTATACATAGTGGAAATATATTCATTATCATTCATTCTAAATATTTCATTATTCATAAACAAGAATTGAAATTTTTTATTCCTTGAATTACAAAATTCCTTCATAAGTTACTTCGAGTTTATCCCAAATTTCCTTTACTGACTTGGAACTCATTATTCTATTGAACTCATTTCCATCGAGAGCACAATATAACAAATTTGTAGCCATTGAATTCTATGTTAGCGATTTCTCATCTTCATGTTCCAACTCTTCATCTTTTGTGACTTTTACTCCATCAACAACTTTTGTTAGGATATAAGGTTGTTTTACAACACTTCTCCAAATTTCTCAACCTTGATCCTGAAGGAATATTCTCATTCTAACTTTCCAGAATGTATAATTCTCTCCACAAAATAGTAAAGGCCAACTACTGGATTAACCTTTACCAAATATAGCTGAAATGTTAGTCATAAGATCCTTAACTCAAAAGATAATTAATCTAGCAAAAGAGTGCTTGCTCTGATACCAATTGATGCCCAAATGCCTAAGCCAAGAGCTAATTGGGTTTTTCTTTTAATTCACAATTATAAATCAACTACAATGCGAACAAAATATTAAGCAGCAGTAAATAAAAAAAGTAAGGATAATAGAGATGCAAACTCAGTATTTTAACAAGGTTTAGCCTCGCTACCTATGTCCTCAGCTCGAGCTGCCCCTTGATAGTTTTCAAATTCACTATTCAAGTTCCTTCAGGTGGAGATAGAAACCTATTACATATTTGAGCAATACCACTTGAAAGAATCCTTGTAGAACACATTCTACACTTACAATCACCTTACGAGTGGTGATTCAACTATTCCCTATGTAGAATTCCTACTACATTCATAGGCATTACACACACCCTCTTACTATTTATACAAGAGTTGATAGTAGGTAGGTTATCAGAGTATACTCCTTAATAAGTGAAATGAAAACAGTACAGGACAAACTATATCTCTCTCAAAATAAACAAAGGTTAACGCTCAATGCTTAGAAAAAAAAGAGATTGAAAGTTTTTTATGAATGAATATTGTAAAACTTATAGTTGATGTATTTGTAATGTTATTTTGAAGATATCAAATGAGCTATTTATAAACATATGAGACTTCATTTTCAAATTTTAAAATATTCAAATGTTAAAAAGGAGCATAACTCATTTTTAAAAGATTTCAAATAAAAGTTTCTCATTTTTGTAATTGTCAAAGACAACATCATTCACTTTTCAGATTTTTCAAACCAAATCTTCTACTTTTTGCATATGTCAAAAAGAGTATCAATCACTTTTTAAAATTTTCAAATAAAATCAACTACCTTTTGCATATGTCAAAAAGAACATCAATAATTTTTAAAATTTTTCAAATATAAGCAACTACTTTTTGCATATGTCAAAAAGAACATCAATTATTTTTCAAATTTTTCAAACATATCATGCACATCTGAGAGATGACAATCAATCATCTTACAAAAATTCAAATTTCAAACTTTCAACTTTCAAATAGATCATGCACATGTGAAAAATGCAACTTGATGTTTTATGAGAAAAGATTCTTTTTTAGCCTTGAAGTTTTTTTTGTTTATTTTAAAATAGATGTACAAAATTACTCTAAGAGCTTTACTTGTAAGCTTGTTCCCTTTCTTGCTCATGTTTGATTTGTTGTAGTGCTTGGCTCCATTATATGGATAACTTGAGCTTGAAACTCCTTTGTGCTAAATTTGTTTGTTATCATCAAAATCCATATGTAGATATATAATTATATCATGCTTGAAACCTTGGGTTCAATATTAATGCTTCATGGAATTGTCCTGGGGAAGCCTCTATCCCGTACCATGAATAGAGACTCACAATGACTCCCCCCCCCCCCACACACACGCACGCACGCACGCATGCACATCGATATCCGTAGTTCCCACACAAGGTCTCATCGTCAGTTGCATAAAACAATTAAAGCATTGAAAACATTAAAAGAATAAAAAATTATCGAGTAAATATAGTTAAAAACATAGGTGCTTGAAACATTTATTTATGCTTGTTGAATGGGGAAAAAGTTACAAAAATAATGTAATGTCTCTTACACACAATATTCACCCCCCACATTACCCAGCATTGTCTTAGAAGCTAAGCTACCTCCCTACATCGGAAGTTCTCTTGTTGTCTATATGCTCCTTGCATCCCGCAGTAGTTGCCTCATCGAGTTTTTTAGTGAATAAGGTCTCAAAAATGAGATATTGTCCCAAGTCCAAATTCTTTAAATAGAGTGGGACTATCTCCCACTGAAACTAGTACCTTATCTTTGAACATGCGTCAAAGATCTATTTCGTACTGGCAAGTGTTTCTCAAATTCATTCTATAGATGCGGGATGAAGAATGCTCTAGGAATTGGTCTTATGTACAGGGGCCAACAGCTCTCTATCTGGCAGGCAATTTTCGTGCCTTCTTTCTTTTCTCTTTTTTCCTCATGTAGTGAGGATTGTAATAGGTAGATATCATCACTCTTACTATCCTGCCTTCTAATAGGTAGATATCATCACTCTTACTATCATGCCTTCTAAGATGTCTTTTCTAACATTTCTCTGACTCCAAGTATGCTTGGATAGGAGCCCATCATCCTTGTCTTGTCATACTGCAGAATAACTGAGACAAGTGGCTAGGGTATGATCCACACACCCTATGTTCTGTCAACTCCTCAGTTCTTCTTTGAACAAGGGTTCTCTATGTGGTGTAGGGCCATACTTCTGGATCCTGACGATACGATTTGTCGCGTCTTCACCTTTCATTGTAGAGCCATTTCGAATGTGACGTTTTAGATGTAGTGTGGCTTCTGCATACAGTGCTTAACACTTTTCTGAGCCCTTCTATGTTATCTCGAAAGTTCTCATGTCTGGTTGTGTTGGTCCTTTACCATTGCTCCTCTTTGGCTAGTGATCCTATCTCTCCTTAGGCGGGTAGCTTGTTTCTTGCCCAAGCTCATCAGTTCCTTCAACTCCTCATTCTCGTCCTCATGACTTTTCTAGCTCGTCTACCATGGTCAAGATGCTCATCTCCAACTCACTCTGGGATGTGTCAACCAATATCCCACATAGTACTTGCTCTCTCATATGTTGGACTAGCTGCACTCTACATCTCTAGCTATTGATTCCTTAGACCATTGGAGTGTTTCTCATATTTGCCTTTCCCTCAACTCAATGAATGGTCTATCCCCTTCCACATTAGGTGGGGCCCTCATAATTAATCATCTTAGTCAAGCCTTAGCTAGGTTTTAGTACCATTTTAATCATGTCATTATCAAACTTTAAGATTAACTCAAGCAATTAGCTAAGGACTTCAAGGCTTGCACCAAAATCATGCATTCATAAGCATACATCACTAACTCAACTAAATCTCAAATTTCATGGTCGAAAACAAAGCTTAACACACAGATCTAATCTTCCATTAAAAAGGGTTTGTAGGATCTATTCACCAAACTAAGACTTTAGAGCTCAAAATAATTAACTCACAAGGAAACTCATACAACTTTTGGTTTCACTAACCCTAATTGGTTCGTGCAAACTTTCGAGTGAAGGCACTTGTGTTATAAGCTCAAACCAAGATTTGATACACCATTCATGTCACCATACTCCATCATAACCAAGATCATCAAGCAAGTACTAACACTACATGGCATTTCAAGTCAAAACTCCAAAATAACACAAATTTTTTCTAGTCAAAATGGGTACGCTCTAACTTCACCAAAGATCAACCATTTCACTTGAGAAAAACATTCTAACTTCCATGCTAACATGTTCTTTACTTATAGTATCAAAAATAGAAGAAGACAATATAGGGAAAGATAACTTATAAAAGTCTAGCACTGGGAAAAGGTTGGCTCTCTTCCACTCACTTCCTTACTCAGGTTTCTCTCTATTGTGCAAGAGTTGGTGTGCAAACTTGTTTGCAAGTGAGGGAGGGCTATGGTGGACGTGTAAGACAAAAAGGAATTGAGATGGGACTGATCAGTGAGTTTTGGTACAAATCTGAACAAGGGTCGATGAGAGTTGCTTATGGAAGTGAACAAGAGATTTGGTGGGTGAGGCTTGGCCGATTGGTAGGGAAGGGGGGCGGTTTTTGCTTGAGTGTAGGGGGGATTTTTTGGTGGCTGCAAAAGCTGGTCCTTGCGCAGGACATGGTGCTGTGAAGGTGGTACAAAAGGGGTTTTTTGGTTGCTTACAAAAATGATCAACTCAAGTGTGAAGAGAGGCTTGCATCCGATTGAGTGGAGAGCATGTGTGGGGCTCGGATTTGGGGTTTGGAATTCAAAAAGGTGAGGGCTGGGTAGGGGCAGTACATGGCTGGAAGGGCAGGGTATGGGGCTCTAAAAAGGTGTAAGGAATGCATGTTCGTGCCTTGTTTCACACATATCCTTCTTCCATATGTGTACTAAGCTTAACATGTGTAAATAAGGTCCAAATGGAGGGTGGCCATGGTGTCATGTGTCAAAGAGGTTCCCTAGTGCTGCTTGGTTGACTTGGATGCACTACATGGCATGGTGATAGTTGGTTGATGACATGGCACGCTAGACGCCACGTGGTGCTCTCCGACTGTGTCCCATTTGGCATCCAAAAATCATGAAAACTTTTATTGCACCATAACATCCTAAAAATTCTCACGAATCCAATATTGCAATCCATTTTATCTAATTATGATTATAAATTCCTCAAAAAATTTCAAATAGCAATCCATTACGTTATCAGATCATAACTCGATTATGCTTTCAAACCAAAAACCTAACTTGTTTTTAATCTACGAGCTTATCCTAAGTTTTTTTGGTATATTCAATGTCTAAATAAAATAAATTATTTCCGTTTGAATTTCTTTTAGGGCGTTACAAATATTGTTAAAAATATTTTATGCAAGTAAATGGGAGATCATTGGATGAATAATTGTCTATTTACACATATTGCGAAGGATATTATATTTAAGATTATCATAATTGAAGATGCAGCAACTTCAAGATATGAAAATTCGTCGAGAACGGTTGGTAAAGTTAACATTAGGTGTGAAAAATAAATTACACATTACGTTTATATCGTTTAAATAATACTTAATAAAGTTAACATTAGTTACACATTTTTCTGTTTTTACCTATTTTTTGTAAAAACTCCCATCTTTTAATTTTTGTCCCTATGATCTTAATAAGTCTTGGCTTCGCCTTCGCTAGTGGTACTTCATGTTGGAGTATAAACGAGCCGATTTTGAGCGAGTAGTGAGTGGTCAAATTTTGTTCGTTTAGTTTTTATTCAACACAAGTTTAGCTCGACCTTATTACGAGTTATATATATTTTAGTCACAAAGAGTTTATCTAATATTTAAGCGAGTTCGAATTTGTTCACATGCTGCTTCAATTTGAAAAATTATATTATTTATATAGTATTTTATAACTTTATTTGCAAATTTTAATAAACAAATTTTGTTAATATCTTTTTAAGGTTAATATATACATATATCAATTTTATATTCATAAGTATTTAAGTAACATGTTTAGTATTAAGAATGTGATTTTATAAAAAAAAAGATTCCTTCAAGTTATTGTCCAAAACTTGAAGACATCAAGTGAGAGCGTGATAGACATATCATTATATCAAGTAGGTTTTACGTACGGCATCTGTTGCTTATTCCCACGATTATGCTAGTTTGAAAACTAAAGAAAATGACAGGGTTCGCTTCACAATTATAATGACAGTTAGATTTATATTATTAACAATACCATACAAATTTAATATATTTCTCTATATTTGTCGAACACTTACAATATCTCACCACGCCGATTTCACAGTTGGATTAGAGCATGTCGACTTTCAATCTGTTTGAAATAATTATACGGGTAATAATAAATATTGTAAGGTTCACTTAATGTGTCTATCTCTCTCACTTGAGGGCATATCGATCCCATTATTTCATCTATATCTTTTCAAACATTCAAAATTTTATCATTATAGTATCCATTATAACTTAGTATTTGCGAATAGTTCATTTAATAAACGAATCAAACCGAATTCAAATTTCACCTAAGAGGAGGCTTATGGAATAATATTATTTATTACAGCTCTAATGTCATGTATGCAAATGAGATTGAAAAAGAATAATTTTATCACTTTTTCTTCAAAAATAACCTCTCGAGAATTCTTGCATACGTGGAAGTAGTTGATAAATGCATTGAGATGCATGCACAAATTTAGTTACAAAGGTCAAGAAGACAAAGGGCATTCAAATGGGATGCCCAGCCAATCAGGTGTGGATTTGCCAGAGTTATATTGGTAGCAATTTCTATAATCTTTTTTTATGAGCAATTTCAATACTCTTTTTTTATGAGCAATTTCTATACTCGATATAGAAACTGACTGCTAATAAGCTGGATAAGATAGCCTTGACTGCAAGGTTGATTTGGTTGAGAAGAAATTCACTAATACATAACAAGGTTTTCACTCACCCTAGTATTCTCACTAAGAAAGCAAGGGAAGAGGTTCAAGCCTTTAGGAATGCTCAGGTCCCTCAGAAAACCTCATCACCAGCTTCTTCTCAAGTGGTTCGATTGTGGAAGAAACCTCCATCAAGTTTTTACAGACTGGATTGGGATGTAACAGTTGATAAACCACAAAGCAAAATTGGCATCGGGGCTATAGTCAGGGATTCTAAAGGATAGGTAATAGCCACTTTTCGAGCATATAGAGAGATGCATGCACCTGCTATGTTGGCTTAAACTTATGCATTGATGGTGTCTACTAAATTTTGTCAAGATCTTGGCCTAAGAAATCTCATTGTGGAAGGTGATGCACTTCAAGTGATCAATGCACTGAATAGGAAGTAGAGATTGGAGCCAATCTGGGTTTCTGCTAAAAGACATCAGAGTCTTGTTGAAATATTTCTCAAGCTAGTCAGGTCAACATGTTGGATGTGAAGCAAACTATGCTACTCATAATCTTGATAAATATGCTATTAAACTTATTGAATATGTCATAGATGTTGAGGAAATTTCAGAACGTATTCATGATATTGTGTTACATAAGATAATGTAATCTGATTTTTGAACAATAAAGGTTTTCCTTTCCTTTCAAAAGAAAAAGGTGAACTTATCAACTAGCGTCTCATTATTGTTAGGTGCCAATAGAGCCCACTAATAATGTTCCTTCATTTAAAAATAATAGAATTGAAAAGTACAGTTATTTAGGATAATCGGATAATCGAGATGAGATAAAAATTTTGTAAATAATAGTAAGATAATTTATGAATAATAATGAGATAGTTTGAGTTAGACTTCATTTGAATAGTAGTGTGTCTCTAATACTATTTATTATTTTATTATTATTTTTTATTTACTTTTCACTAATTTTTATTATTATTTAATATTTTATCATTATTTTTTTATTATTTTTTCACTACTATATACAGAATATCTGAGATCACCTCATAACCTAAACGCAACATTAATATTTTATGTAGTTTTGGAAAATGAGAGAAAAAGTTTAAAAAATATATTATAAAATTAAAATATTGTTAGAATACAGTTTTTTAATATTATTTTTATTTGGGGACTTGATCAAAAAATTGAATTATTTTTTATTTGTTTTTTAGAATGACTAATTTGAAAATGTTATAATGATTAGTTTGAAAATATTTGTATTTGAGTAATGTTTAAAAAAAAATAAGATAAAAAAAATGAAATGAGAATTTTAAAATGAAATTTTTTTTCTAAACAATCACTTTAGAGTATTGGCATTAGCTCTAGCCAAATTTTGGCTAAGTGGCTCAAAAATAGTCTGTATTAAAGTTATCAAAATTTTAATACTTCACTTTTGAGATATACTAAATTTATTATTTTTTAAAAATAAAAAAAATATTATTAAAATATTTAATATTATATTAATATTTTGATTTTTGATTAGAATAATTTTCAAAACTTTAACTTTTCAAATTTTAGACATGCAGTGACTACAACATTGCCAATTCTCTTGATGCTAATCAAGATGCTTTTCAGGGATAGCTGTGTACGTCGTACGATCCTGCGTGCGTGGGCTAAGATGTATTTATTCTTGTTTCTTTCGTCTTCCACTTTGTCAGACTGATATCTTTGTGGGATCTTCTCTAAAATGACAGACCACGTGTATTTTTTGCGTTCGGGTCCGCAGATAGTTCAGCCCTGTTCACATTAAAATGTGTTTTGTTTTCCTCAAGGTTCTGAAGGGACCCGTTTGGTAATACGGGTAAAATGATATGTAAAGAAATCCTTTATAAATAATAATAAAATAATTTATATGATGAGTTTTATAAAATTTAAAAAATGAAAGAAAAATAATTAAATTAAAATATTAAAATAGAATTAAAAAATTATTTTTTATATTATTTTTATTTTAAAATTTAAAAAAATTAAATTATTTTTTAATATTTTATATAAAAGTTTGAAAAAGTTATAATGATTAAGTAATAATTAGATAAAAAAATTATAAATTTAAAAATAAAATATATTTATATTTAAATGATGTTTGGATGATGAGATAAGATGAATTGAGATGAAATAAAAAGATTTCAAAAATTTGTAAAATTTAAATATTTTATTACAATTCACAAATCATTTCATTATTATTTACAAATCATTCAATTTTACTATTTAAATGAGACATAATATTTTAAAGAAATGATATTTACCGTTATGAGATGTATAAACATCTCGTAATTTTTTTAAAAAAATTAAATAAATATAGAATTAACATTAAAAATAATAATAATAAATTTAAATTTAAATTTTTTTTAAAAAGATTATGCCATAATTATACATTTCACTATTATATTGAATATTAATTAATTTTTTATAAACTTTATTAATTTATTTATATTTTTTGAGCAATGGTGTCCAGGACTGTAAAGAGGTGGGGACAATGCTCCCCAGCAGTCACGTGGTTTGTGCAGAGGAAGCAAAATTCCAAAACAAAAAGTAAAAAGGAGAGGGAGGCAAGCGAGCACCTGGTCTTCTCTCTCTCTTTTAACTTGAAGGGAAAGGCTTCTTTACCGCTTAGACCGCCTAGTGAACGGATTGTGCAGTTTAGAAGATGTTTGGATTCGAAAATAATTTGATATGAGTTAAGATAGATTGTGAATGGTAATAATTTGAATTGTGAATAGTGATGAGATTTGTGAGTTATTACTGAATAATAATGAATAGTAATAAGATAAATTGAAATGAATGGAACTGTGAATCTAAACGTCTTTTAATTATATTAATGTATTTTTTATTTTTTAAAAATATTTAAATATATTAAAAAGAAAAAAAACGCGGCACGCCAGCGGCAAACACTGGACGGCATAATTGCCTTACCCTAAGTCGAGTTGAAAATGAAACGCGTTGTTGACATGACAAGGGGCAGCCATGCATGCATCATCCACAGAGAGAGAGAGTGTGAAAACAAACATGTGAAGGTTGTCATTGGGAGTCCAATCATCAACTGCCTTGCCTGCCTTAGCTGTCAACTTAGACTGCCCAACCCTAGTCGTCGTCGAATAATGTTGGCACACTTTTCAATGTCCTCTTCTTCCATTCTTCTATATATATTTATGAAAAGAGTAGTGATACACCTATTTCAATGTCCTCTTCTTCCATTTTTCTATATATATTTATGAAAAGAGTAGTGATACACCTACAACATATTTTACAACATATTTTACAATACATTATACAATAATATATTAAATGAGAGATATTATTATAAAATCATCTTATAAAAATAAAATGATTTTACAATAATACCCCTCATTTGAGTAGTGATACACCTACAACACATTTTACAACACATTATACAACAATGTGTTAAATGAGGGGCATTATTGTAAAATCATCTTATTTTTAGTATGTTTTATTATGTATATTTTTTAATATTTTTTATATAAATTTTTTAATATTTTTAAATATTTTTAAAAATTTATAATATTATTAAATAATAATTTTTTAATTACGAATTTTACTTCGTGATTATTTTTTAATATCTTTTTTTTATTTTTTGATTAAAAATTATTTTTAATAATGTTCTAAATTTATTTTATTCTTTATAATTATTAAAAAAATCTATATAAAAAATAATTTAAAAAAATAAACACATATAAACACATGCTACAGCTCCAGCAAGAGTCCCTAGAGAGAGTTGTAGCATTATCCTATATTTATATTCAATTTAAGCTGTGTTTAAATATTGAATTCCCTTAAAATTCATTATAAATAATAATGAATTGAGATAATTAAATAAATTATTTATTTGAAATAAATATAAATATATTAAAATATTAAAATAAATTTAGATATATTTATAAAAAATTAAAAAATATTATAAATCTTATGTGTAAATAAATATTAAATTAAAAAATATTATAAATCTTATGTATATAGATAATTTTAAATTAAAATAAATTTAATAATTAAATATTTAGATATTCAATCAAATTTAAAATTAGATTTAACTGACATTAGTTGAATGCAGGTTAATCTAATGCTTAGTGACCCAATTCATCCACCTGCAATAGCTAAATATATACACACACGCATATTAAGCATCGGTGCATTAATCAATACGACCGCCAAACTGCCAAAGTGAATTTCTGGTGCCGCCACTTGAGAGAGGGTAGATCTGTTACAGGCTACGGCCTACAGTTACATAGCTATTGCAGGTGGATGAATTTTAAGGTTTTCGTTCAACTCACCTGGAGAAAAACTGCATTTTTCATGCGTGTATCCAACAGGAAGCAGTTACATTTTTTTTTCTTCTTTTTTTGAAGGTAAATTGTAATCCTTCGTTCATTAAAAAAAAACTTACATTTATAAATAGATATATTCTAAGATATTCTTATATTAAATATGATATCATAAATTAAAACAATACATTTAAAATTCTGCCAATATGCTATTTCCTTTTATGATTGATATGATCTTTATTATTGCTGATATTCTCTACAGATAAACATTCAAGAGATAACACTCTCTGTTTAAACAGAGACTCAACATCATCTTTCATAAAAAGAAAGGATTCAACCTCTATAGACAAACATTCGAGAAACGAACTCTTTTTTTTAATTAACAATAAAGAAATCAAAAAAGAAAGTCATAAGATAGATGAAAGAAAACGGATTACAGTTTAGATCAACTCTGCTAAACTTTAGAATCTGTGATGGCCCAAGCCCGTAAAGGCAACACACTTATCTTTTTTCTATCACAAATGTTATATCTGAAAGGTCTGGTGATGGCGAGTCCAGTAATATGGTGTGTTTGTGTCGAGAAGAGCTGCTAGAAAGAGTAGTGCGTGAGAATCACACAAGATGATTTTTACAAAACCATCACTTTCCACTTAATGATTTTCGAGTTGTGAATCTATTTGTGCAGCGCGTCTCTCAGAAGTTGTCGAAAAATTATAGATCTGTCTTTTCAACCTTGAAAAAAGTAAAAAAAAATTAAATAAAAAAAATCTTAATAGACAATATGAATGAATGGAATGAGGGAAGGAAATGGAGGAAGAGGAGGAAAGGCCTCTGGCAAAAAAATTTCAAGGATGTCCTCTAAAAATTTTTCAATAATCTCACTTTGTATTTAGTTTTCTAGATTTCTTTTAATTTTTTAATAATTTTTTTCATACTTACACCTATTTTTCACTCATTATTAAAACCTCACATTCTCACATTTGATTTTGGTTTTCACATCTCACAAGAGGCAACAAAATATCGTGATTACTTTTTCTAAGCTATTATGTAAAGTTACAATCTCATTTTTCTGATTTAGTTGCACTTTTCCTTTCAAAGTCTTTTAATAGATTTTGTTAGTAACATGTATATTTACCAGAGTTAACAATTAAGAGTGAAGATAACAAATTTCACGTGAATATTTCTATCTATATTAATATTATAGAGATTTTAAAACATTCTATATTAAATTCAAAATTTATCTTTTGTTTATTTAAATTTTATCATTCGCTCTTATATTGTATTTGTAAAACAATGTTAGTTTTTATTATTATTATTATTATTATTATTATTATTTGATTGATTGTGAGCTAGTACAATATTGATCTTTTACTTCAAATCTTTAAACATATATTTGATAATGCATATGGAGGGGGCTGCCTATGGCCTCAGCCTTAGAAATTTACAAAATTACATCTCACAATCTCATTTTTTATAGACGTGCAACTCTTATTACGAATTATTTTATTCAATTATATTTAAATTAGAGGTATTTTCGTAAAGTAACTTATAAAAGTAATATCATTTTATATAAATATCTTCATTTTAAAATATAATTATATAAATAATTGTAAAAAGATTGTACATATATCATTACTTGATGATGATTACGATTTGATAAATGATTTGTACAAATCTTAAATAAACAAGTTTCATGCAAACCCTTATAAAAAAAAATAGATTTCACATTTAAAAATTTTAAAAAAATTATTTTTTATTAGTGACATCTACTTTTTAATAAAAGACTTGTATGAGACATTGAGACTTGTCTATTTAAAAATTATACCTAACATTACTCAATTAAAGAAGGAAAACATTATAGACACAAAAGGATTCCACATACTGATGTGGTACTCACTATGAGTGAGTGTGCCACGGCTCGTTTTTCTTTTTTCTTCTTTTTTTCCTCCTGTGCGTCTCTCCCGTGCGTCTCCCCTCCTCTTATCCCCCTTTCCCTCTCTACCTCCTTGTAGCGGCCATGGTGATCAGGGACCACTTCAAGGCCGGCAGAATCCGCCGGTACTGTCCGACAAGGAGATGGAAGCTCCCGTGCACGGCAAGCTCGAAAAAAATAGATAAATGTGGTGTGAAATCTTTTTATACCTGTAATCACTCTCATTAAAGAAACTGTATACTATTTACTAATGATCTCTGACATGCTCTTAACGTGCAAAGGAGGCTACCAACGAGAAGATCTCAAGAGTCTTTTAATTCTGTCGTAATTCTTCAGATCAGAAAGATCATCAATGCTGCTACTGAGATTGTTAAAGGTATTTGTTTTCAGAGATGAAATGAGATAAAATTAAAATTAAAAAATTAAATAAAATATTATAAAAATATAATTTTTTAATATTATTTTTATTTTAAAATTTAAAAAAATTAAATTATTTATTTTATTTTATATTAAAAATTAAAAAAATTATAATAATTAGATGAAATAAAATATTTTTTTAAAATAAAGGAGATATAAATGTCAACCAAATGATGAGACACTCAGTAACAAAAAATGCCGTGAGTTTTGCAAAGCCCACACGATATACTGTACAGAAGAATCGATTACAGTAGCAGATGCAAAGTTTCACCATAGTGATCACAGGGGACAAAAATATATATTGGAATAAAGATACCGTTTTGGAAAGTCCAAGTTGGCGTATTTACTTTTAAAAAAATAGAATTAATTATTAATTTTTTTAATGTAAATTTTATATTTATTTTTTTTAAAATGTACAGCATAAACACAGATTAAAATTGTAAATATCATTTCTTATAATATAATTACAGCACAATAGTTATGAGTAAGGTTTTCTTTTTCTTTTCTCTAATCATACAAAAAATAAAATAAAATTTAATTTATATACTTTAACACCATTATATTATAAAAATCTTTTATTATTAATTAGATTTAATATAGAAAACATCTACTTAATTATTTTTTTTATCATCATCATTTTAACATTTTTTTATGTGACATCAAATAATATGTCTAAAAATAAAATATAATAAATTATTTCTAATTATTTAATATCACATAGTAAAATAATAAGAGTGTGATGATAAAAAAAAAATGATAATAGCGTTACTATGTAATATATTCTGTTAAGTTAATTTGTGAGATATTTTTCTGAGATTACATTCTCACTACACTATTTTTTTAATATTAAAGTTATTAAAACGGATAGCTCGCTTTGTCGTCGACATTAATACTAAGATAAAAAAAAATTATACTCATTATTTTTATATTACATATTTATTTTGATTTTTGATTTTTTAATAAATATATAGAATAAAAATGATGAATAGAAAAGTTTTAATTAATTTAATAGAAATTAAATTTTTTTTAAAAATTAAAAGAGACTATAGCAAAACATAATAAAGAAGAGAAATGTTAGGATGCTGCTTCCTCACGTTCATATATTAAATTTTTTTTATATAATAATTAAGTAAGTGATTTTTAATATATTGATATATTTTTTATTTAAAAAAAAAAAAAAGCCAGCTAGCACTGCTCTATAAAGACTTGTGGACGTCGTTTTCGAAGATGCAGATGGAAAAAAGTAATATGATGATGGTAAATAAAGACAAGTATATTTAATGCGATTAGGCCAGATGAGATGATAAAGAAAGAGGCGTAGAATAGCACAGATTCGTAGCGTAGGGTACAGGTATCTAACGAGCTATGATATAAGGACAACTCCAATGGTTAAGATCATTTTCTAAATAATGTTTAAATAATTTATAAATAATAATAAAATAATTTGAATTAAATTTTTTTAAATTAAAAAAAATATTAAATTAATTTTTTTTTTAAGATTTAAAAAAATTAAATTAAATTTTATATTTTATTTAAAATTTTAAAAAAATTATAGTAATTAAGTAATGACTAGATAAAAAAATTAAGAATTTAAAATTATAAAATGTTTATATTTATTATGTTTGGATATTGAAATGAGATGAATGAGATGAAATAAAACACTTATATTCAAACTATGCCTAAGGTCTCGTATGGATAATGAGATAAGATGAGATGATTTTAGATGAAAGTTAAATAAAATATTGTTAAAATATTATTTTTTAATATTATTATTATTTTAGTATTTAAAAATTTTGAATTATTTATTATATTTTATAGATCAATTTAAAAAAATTGTAATAATAAGATGAGATGAAACGATGTCTGTATCCAAACAGGATCTTAATATGCTTCTAATCTACTTCTTATGATTTTGTAAAGGTGATTTTTTTTTTAATAATGTTACATATAGTCGTGGAATGCGTAAATGTAGTGCAGTCGTTTTGAAAAAGAGTAGGGTTCACTATTAAATTAATTTCTTTTAATATGAGTCTCATATTTATTTATTTTTTTTAAAACGACTGTACGATACTTACACTCTCATTACTATAAGTATCATTTCTCAAAAAACAAAGCCAGATTTAAACTATATCGGTGTTGAAAGTTGAAGAAAATTTAATGTTTTTTTTTTTTCATAAATAAAGGTGGGTGAAAGGTTAAAGATTCATTTGATAGAATTATTTACATTTGAAAGATGAGTTTAACATGCAAATTGTTTAATTAAAATAGTGATAAAATGAAGAATTCGAATACGAACTAAAGATATTTATTTTAATACTGAGTGTCAATTATCCAATAAACTTAAAATAATAAAAGAGATAAAATTAAATATTATTGTAAATCATAACAATGAGAGTACAAACGTTTTATTAGCATGGTCAAAGTTTCACGAGTTTTTTTTTTTAAAAGATTGGACATTAATGTTAGGGGGCACGTGCAGTCCAAATATGCACAGCGGTTTAAATGATTTTTTTTTAAAAATATTTTTTAAACATCTTTAATTATTTAAAAAATAAAATAAATAAAAATTTCATAATAATCACTTTCTTAACTATTAAAAAAAATTAAAATATAAGAGTGAGTACATCTTTATATTTTTATACAACACGTACGAGTCACCTACGATGACTAACCTAGTTTGGATAGAGAGAATATTTCAATTCATCCCATCTCATTTTATTTTATTACATTTCATCTCATCTCATCTCATCATATCTCAACAACCAAATATCACAAATATAAATACTTTTAATTTTAAAATTTTAATTTTTTTATTTAATCATTACAACTTTTTCAAACTTACAAACTTTCAAATAAAACATAAAAAACAATTCAACTTTTTAAAATCTCAAAATTAAATTTATATTAAAAAAATTATATTTCCTTGACAAAGAAATCTACAACTATATTTCATTCTCTATAAACATGATTTATACTGCACTTCAAGGAACGAAACAAGACGTTGATTTCTTTCCAAAAATCCCACATGTACCAAAACTGACACACTCCACTTCAGATCCATCCCACCACCACGGAAGAGTCTGATTCCACCATGAATTCCTTTAATCCCATCTAGTTGAGCCATTCTTAAGCCATCTAGTTGAGTACGACCTCCTGCAATAGTGTTAGAAGCCACTCCATAGTAATGTGCAAATCTAACCAAAACTCTACCATTAGAGTCCCAAATGATGCCCCCTCCACCTCCTGCTCCAGGATTGTAACGCTCCAAAGGAAGGTCTAAATCACATGACCTATACTTCAAAAGGACTAGTCAATGATATAATTAGAGTCCTATTAGAACCTTATAAAGAGCAAGAACTTCTCATTCTCAAACAATGTGGGATCCTATACACCACCTACTCATATTCATATCATATGGGGGTATCACAATCTACCTCCCTTAAATTTCCGATGTCCTCGTCGAGCCTATCCATTGTAGGTGGTACGGCTCAAGTCCCACATTTCTGGTTGGGATAAGCTCTAATACCATTTGTAACGCCCCAATAGAAGGCCCAAACCACATGGCCTATACTTTAAAAGGACTAGTCAATGATACAATTAGAGCATCATTAGAACCTTATAAATAGCAAGAACTTCTCATTCCCAAGCAATGTGGGATCCCATACACCACCTACTCATATCCATATCATATGGGGGTATCACAGGGATTCCCAATTGAGTTCCCATCTACATTGAGCTTTAAGCATCCCTTTCTTGGCTTCGACCACGCCACAACCTTCGGAATTTTTTTGAATAATCGGTGATATTGGACAATTCAATTCCTGGAATACTTCTAAGTCTTCCATCTGCATCTTCTTGAACTTTTGGTCTTGAGAAAAAATGTCAAGCAAGGCACCTTTAACCCGCAGGACAACCGCATGCCACTCTATGTTTTTATCTTCCATTGTCGCATCACATCTTGCCCTCCATAGTGCCCAAGTGATCAAAATATGGAGTAACCCACGACATAAACCAGCTTGAGAAGCATACGACGCACGAAGCCACCATAAGTTTAGAGTTCCTTGTCAAGACTGAAACTGAGGTAACCGAATACCCACAATGACAGCTAAGTAATCCCAAACCTTAGTTGCCAATTCACCTTCACATAAAACATGATCAATTGTTTCCTGCTTAGACCTGGCGCATCAATTACATTTTGAAACCAATGATATCCCAAGCTTAGCGATCAAAACATCCACAAGTAAGGCTTCCTTTCTTGCTCTCCAACAAACAAAGGACATTTTCTTGGGCACATTTTTATGACATAACCATTTTCACCACGAATAAATATTACCATGAGAACAAATTAATTCCCAGGCTGATTTCATCGAGAATCTACCATCTGGATATGGTTGCCGAATCAGAATGTCGTTGCCCAAACGCACCTTCCCCTGCCATTCTATAATTTTTCCAAATAATGCTGCAGGTACCAGATTGGATAATCTGAGAATATCCCAGCTCGAGGAGGAGGGTAGTTATGCAATTTTCAGTCGTGAATCACCCACGATCTCATGAGACTCAGCAATGGCGCCATCTCCCAACCATAAATTTATATCACCTTTTCGAACCAAAGTTCTTAAATTTTTAACAACAAACGGCATTACTGACATAACACCCTTCCAAAATCTTGATCCCACAGAACCAGAAATAGAGGTCGGATGCCTATCCTATTCAAAGCCTAATTCTACACTGGATTATTTTTCTAAATTCTAAAATGCAGCTAGTCCAATAGGGTGAACAACACCATGTGAAAGGCCAGGCTGACACACCTTAGCACATGGTGAAACAAAGGATTTGTCTCCCAAAACCGGTCAAGGAAGAAGATGCACCAATCATACAAAGGTGAGAAATGTTGGTGCAGAAGGCGAGTTACGAGCATAAGGCAAGCAACAGATAAGGACATGACTCATACGGATGTAAGGGCCTTCCGGGATAATATGGAAATTCTCATAAGGCAGCACTGTCGTATGCAGTGGCCAATAATTCACTTGAATAGTCACATATGAAGCGAGTCTACAGAAAAAGGATCATGGCTCTGTAGGCCATATCATCTAAATCCAGAGGTATGGTCCAACGCAATGTAGGAGAACCTTATTCGAGGAGGGACTGCTGAGTGGGCACAAGGCAAGTTGCAGGAACGTGCATGTCTTGTCCCGTTAGTCCGTTTCTGTCATCATGCAGATGGATGATTGAGATTAAATGACTCTTATTCAAGCATGCATGGAGTCAAAAGTATGTCAGAAGGACACATGACGGTCCTGCCCTATAAAATTGATTGGACAAGGGACAAGATTGAAAGTGTTGGAGTTTCTTTGGAATCAGAGTTTTTGAAGAAAACAAGTAGCTTCAAAGAGAACAATGGAGGGAGCAGCATCAGCACTGCTGTAGTATTTTAAATATTGTTGAGGTAGTTTAACTTCTAAGATAATACTATGAATGTGGGATAAATATTGTGAGTATGTTGTAATATTTAGTAACTTTTCCCTTTCTTCTAATGAAAATAATATGAATCTTCTTCATTATGTTAATGCATTATCTTTACATTATGATTTTGAGATATAGCATCTGAATTGTTCGGATTAATGATGTTGTGAATCTTTGGGTGCGAGTCTTACCGTGTGTCAATCATCATGGATAGGTTGAGGAGTTCCCGTGCCATTCCTACGACACGTTGCCATGAGTTTCATACAAGGAGTAAGGGTCCTCGTGATGATAGGATTGGAACGCTATTGACCTCACTTGATAGACGGGTCATGAGATTCTCTCCGCGTATTATGTGTGGTGTCTTCAAGTTAGTTGGCCAGGTAGAAAGTTTCCACAAGATAATCAAGTATATCTTGGTGTGTGTTGGATGATTTGAAATAGGTGGGAGTGAGTTCCTGAGTTGAATGGTGAAATGATTCCCTACAAGATTTATATGATAAGATATGATGAGTTTTATGTACTTGAGAAGATGGCCATTCTTCGTCTCGGTGATAAATATGTATATTGGCGATTTGCACAAAGGATAATTCTTGAGAGGGTGATTCCTTGCCGCACATGAATATATGTATTCATATATTTTTTACATGAAAATGTAGATTGCATCTTTACGACCATTGTCTCTCATTATTGGTTTTGTCCTAATTGTTTAACGTACCTATAGTTTTGTTTGTTAAAATTGTGAACTTTGATGCAGAGGTGGTCGTAAGAGAGGTTCCCAAGGAATAAGGATCGACCTCGCCTGACTAATAGTGACAAAGGCTTGTCTCTGTTAGTAGTTGTTTGTATTTTTGGAGTACTATTTAGTCAAGCGACAAATCATGTTTAGTTTGTTGTACTTGGACGTAGGAAATGAATATATGGTACTACTGTGTAATATTATTTGGGAGGTGAGAGTGACCTATAGATATTTGTATTTTGATGACTGAACCTATTTCCAGTTTAGATCTCTGGTATAAATAACATTTAGTTTTTTACTAAACATTTACTTGTTCCGTTGCGATATGTATATACATATCTATTTCACTTACACGTGTACTTTCTTTTAAAAATTGCACACCTATTCTTGATCTAAATTTAGGGTATTGTTGCCGATTGGCTAGCACTATGATCCTTGCCAAGTCCTTTATCGAAAAACAAAATGCCACAACCCACATGGATATGGAGAGAGAAAATAAGAATTTTTAATCAATTGCCTAAAGCTACTATTACACACAAAGACGGCCAAGGCCTGATTTAGATAGTAAAATTATTTCAATTCATCTCATCTCAATATTTAAATATTACATTAAATTTCTTTCTATTTTTTTAAAAGAAAAGAACCACTTTCACAAATAATTAAAACGCAGGTCACGATTAATGTTGTTTCTAAGCAAAATTCTGAATAGCTCTCCAAAATGCATAAAGCTGAGAGAAGCAAGCAAGTGTTGTCGTGAGGACAGAGAAGTCCCGGCATCTAGATGTAAAGGCAACAAAAGCATTGAAAAGAAAAGGGTAAAGAAAAGGAAAAGGAAAGACAGGATGGGAATCTGAGTGCACAAAGCAAATAGACACCCCAACTACCATCATGTTGGGGGAGATGGGAGCACCACATGCCTTTCATTTATGAAACATGATTTGACTCCACTATTTATACACACATATATATATATATATATTTATAACCTCAATATTGTTAGATTTTGGAATCTGAGAAAGGGCCTGGCAAAGGCAGAACCACCCATTTTCTTGATAGCAGTAGCAGGAGGAGGCTTGGTTGGTGGGGTTGGCGCATTGCTAGCCTCAGCGAGGGATCTTTCCTGACCCACAAAAGGGAGTCGGTTTAGCAAGCGTACTGCACGAGAATCTGTGGCCTGAGGATTGGTTTTTGAGGTCACTTTGAGCATATCTCGTCCATAGGGTTGGGGGTCCCTTGATCAGTACAGACAGTTGAAAATGGACTGGACAACACTATTATTTGACACAAGTGAACTCTTGGGGTTTTAATAATTATTAAATTTAATTTGAAGGATATGTCCTCTATTAAATATAATTTTTTTAATATTTTTAAAAAAACAGACAGATTGGATAAATCTCAATATTTTAAAACTTGGATTTTTTTGGTGAGTAAAATAATTTCATTAATTTTTTTTAAAAAAAAATACATTAGGAGAAAGTGACAATCCTTGACAATCACTCCAAAGCTATAAATACAATGTAGAACTTAAAAACAAATAAACACTATAAAAATATAATCTAAAAGATCTTTATGATTAACGACAAAATCAAATTAATAAAAAAATATTAGCACTTATCAGTAAGACTGTTCATCCAGGTTTCGATTCGAGAATACGGATATATCTGGACCAGAACCCGGATTTCAAATCCGGACCGGAACCTGGACCGGGTTAGCCCGGCTCAGACTCGGCCGGAACGGATTCTGGGTTCTTTTTTATTTTTCTTTTCTTTTCTCTTTCAGTTTGAATGTTTTGATTCATTCCACAAAAAACGTATATGGACATACGCAAAGCACAAGTCACAAGCTGTCAAAAGCAATACCCATTATAATAAAGTTTAATGCTTCGAATTATATGGAAATGCTTGTGGGCGTGCATGCAATCATGCATGTGCAGAACAGTTGGGTGGTTTTAAGTGGTTAAGTAGGTGGTTGGCTATGGGTTGGCTAAGTGGTGGCTGGCTAAGGCAATTTCTGATGCCTGCGATTACTTCCTACAAAGTAGGGAGGCGATTATGGTTGGACAAGTGTTTAAGTTTGGGCATGTGGCTTGGGCAGTTAGCAATAACTGTCGTGCTTGTCCCTGTCCTTACTCCAACTCGACTATGGTGGCCTGGTGTAGGCTGAGTGCCCTTCAATGGCCACTTATGGCTGCCTTATGTGTTGCCCCACTCGAGTAATGCAAAATGATCAACAAACAAAGGGAAATGCAATGCAATAGACAATAGGCCATGGTACTGAATACCTCAGAATTGCATTAACATAGGGAAAACAAAGATAACAATGGGTTACCCTGATTCACGAATTGCACAGGGTTAGCCTTTTCCTTTGGGATTTATGTATTGCACCCAATGGAGTCTAAGTGTCAGAGCACATGAGTGCCTTCAAAGCTTACAAGTCAAATGTCCAAATGATAACAAATGCAATGGCCTAGTGCCATACTTATACTAGCATTCAAATAATAATAATTACAAAGAAGATAATAGTTGCTGGTTCCACGTCTCTTGGTTGAGGCCTCATGCCGTTGGTGAGCCATGGGTGGCCTGGATGAGCCCACGACATGGGCTGCTTGCTGATGTGCGTGGGTCTTCAGGTTGGCCTGCTGGGTTGGCCTTGGCTGGTCCTTGGTCCCTGCATGTGTGACCCAGGTTGTGCAGGTTGGGCGTCGCTGGTGTGATGCTGGGTTCAACCATGGTGGACTTGAGCATGGCAGGCTGCTTCATGGCCCAGGCCAGAGGGGCCTGAGCGTTGGTCTGCATGGCCTAGGCTAATGGTGCTTGGGCGTTGAACAACATGGCCCTGGCCGTGTGGCCTGGGCGTTGGTCGGCATGGTCCTGACCAAGGCCAGGGCGTTGAGCGACATGCTAGCTTGCGTGGGCCTACTGGGCAACCACACTGTCAATTCCAATTTGGATGTGCATGCGTGCGCTGTGCTGGCGCTCAGGCCATGCATGCGTGTTATGCTCATGCACAAGCCATGCATGTGCGTGGTGTGTGCACGCACTAGGCGAGCTTGTAGTCTGGCAGCTCACTGAGCAAGGTGTGACAACCTCGCTCGCGCGTGCGAGCAAGTTGTGTGCACGCTGACTATGAGCTGCCTGCTTGAGGGTGACTGTGGCTTAGCATTCTCCAAGGGCTCAGTTTGTGGGCAATCAAGCCATGCCAACAGAGCCCCCGATGGGTTGTCTGGGCATGACAGGGTGCTTGTCAAGGCATGGCCCGTGGCCTCCTGCCTTGGAGTTTTGACATACACTTGGTCTATTAATTAAGTTAACATTGCGGAAAAGCTAATTGTTGCATGCATCAATCAAACATCTATATATGTTAGGAATGAAACTATGATACATAGCTTTACTAGAATCATTATTTTTTCCAATCATCTTATGTAACGACCCAGCTCAATAATTCTAAGGTTGAGATTTTAATAATTTTTATTGGTCTTAAATTGTATTTAATGAGCCATATTGGATAAGCCCATGAGCGATAAATCAATGAGATTGATTAGAAGTTTTAATTAGGCTCAATAACTATGTTAAATCCCATTTATTATTTATTGAATGAGTTAGACTCTTTTTAGAATTTAAAGATCAGCTATTAGAAATTTATTTCAATTTAAAATCATCACTAATTAAAGTCCCCAACGTAGTCTTAGTCACTGCCAAGCCTACATTGAATGAACTACTAGATCATATTTTTAAATTCAAACTCTTCTTGAATGATCGTGATCAAGTCCAACTCGAACTCGTCGACATCCTATTCCAACGGGACTACAACTCTACAAGTCATCTTCACGTTAAAACTCTTTAACTGAGTTTAACTCAAACTGATCGTCACCTTCTCCCAAATCTCTCTATAAATATCTTATTTCCGTGTGTTATTTGGGAAAAAAAAAACCATAAACCTCTCAGGTTAGCACCATGATCCATTTTGTGTAGGAAATTTTAAGAAGCAACACTACAAGATAAGTAGCTTGGTCATAAATTAGGATTAACCCACGTTAACTAGTTATATATATTAGTATTAAAGCCAATTCTTTTGAAGCCAGTGTTTACGTACCACGCAGATATTTGCAAGCAAGTCATTCATCATGTTTCATTCACATATTATAGTTATGTATGTATTACGATCTCATGTTGCATAAGACATATAAAAAATTTTAAGTTCAAGTGGAAGATAATATCAAATCAGTATAATCAGATGACCATTCAGAAGCATGACACTAATGTAGTTTCAGGGTGGGCGTGCAAGCCACGGACTCAAGCGTGGTCTACCGTAATACGCTAGAGCACTGCACAGTCAGCTTTCTTTGCTGCATTAGGAGTGTGTTGGCTAGCTAGAAAATTCAAATTAGTTAGATAAATAAGATTAGTCAGTTAATTCATATAAATCAGTCATGCATTGCATAAGCATCAGTATGATTAGTCATGATTTTAAATTATTCGCATGAAATATTTTATGAAAAAATTTATGTTAAATATGTTTACGTTATGATGAATTTTTTATTAAGTTATCGACTCATTTTAGTTTGTTTTTATGTTGTTAAACCACCACAGGTCAGGATAATTATGACGATAGAGTTGCAGTATGAGACTTAGTCCAGAGAGGTGTGATAGTGGCGGCCTGGATCATGTACTTAAGATTTTAATTTATGATTTTTATGGTAAGGAATCTGAGAAATTTTAATAAATGCTTTCGCGCATACTCTTTTTTATGATCTCAATATTTTAATAAAAAATTATTTTATTTATAGAATCTTTATACATGATGCTTTGTTTAGAATAAAAAAAATATTTTTAAGTCAAGGTTCAATAGTAGCACTCCGGCTCCCTAGAATTTTTAAAAATGACTATATTATTAATCGTGGGGAGGAGTGTTATAGTTGGGTTCGAAGATTCTGTTGACTTTTCTAAAAAAAAAAAACTTTTTACAAGGAAAAATGAATTTTGAAAGTTAAAAGTGAAAAAAAAAAAAACAAATATAGGCCAATGTCTCCTTAAGGCATGTCCCGCTTTGTGGTAAATATTTTTAACTTTTACTATTTTAGTGTTTTAATGAAAACTAAGAATAAAATTTTTTTAGATACATGTCAAAGTGCACCACCTACTACATAAAAAGGTTTTAGAGCTTAAGGTGAGGAAGTTTCTAAATGAGGTTAGAAACTTTTGGTTTTAAGATTGATGAAATATCTTGTTCATGAGAAAATAGTCTTATATTTTATGGAGTTTGATCCGAAGAAATTGGGAATGAATTTAGTGGATTTTGGAGTTATGACATAGATCTATGTATGGTGTATGGTATTTCATGATGATTGGTGGAAAATAGCTTATGCTCAGTAGGCAACATGATTCTATCACCAAGAACAAGGTGTAAGATTTAGGTTCCGAATTTTGGAAAGTTTTAGGTTACAATTTATTGAGTTTGTTATTTTAGGTGTATAATTTTATTATTATTTCATGTGGAGAGTTTTATTTAAGTGGAGATCGTTAGTTACTATTGTATGTGGATTTAAGATAATTGTTGGGTGAATTTATTATTAGGGTTTTAATCGATACCATTTTTAAGGCAGATACTTGTTTAGGTTTGAACTGAATTTGGTGTGTATGATAGGATGGCAGACACGTAGCATGTCAACGTGTATGCTTAAAGGTTTAATAAAGTATAGGACCAAAATAAAGGATGATTATAATTGTTGGAATATTAATTTTGACTAAACTATTGAGGAGTAAAAGAGACATAGAAAGAATGTAGGTTGTTGGAGGTCTAACAAATTTTGAAGATGAAATTTTTATAAGGAGGGGAGTTTGTAATGTCTCGGCCCAATAATTCTAAGGTTAAGATATTAATAATTTTTATTGTGCTTAAATTATATTTAATGGACCATATTGGATAAGCTCACGAACGATAAATTATTGAAAAACAAATTAGGATTATTGGGTTGAGATAAGTCGAACTCAAATTAGTCATCACCGTCTCCAAATTCTCTATATAAATATATCCATTTCACATGTTATTTGAAAAAAAAAAACCATAAACCTCTCAGTTCAACACCATGATCTATTTTGTGTTTAAAATTTTAAGAAACAACACTACAAAATAAGTAGTTTGATTATAAATTAAGATTAGCATACGTTAGGTAGTTATATATATATAAATATATATATTATTAAAACCAATTTTTTTGAAGCTAATGTTTACGTACCACATATGTCATGATATTTGCAAGCACGTCATTCATCATGTTTCATTCTGCATATTATAGTTATATATATATATATATATATATTATACATCTTACGTTGCATAAGACACGTAAATTATTTTAAGTTCAAGTGAAAGATAATGTTAGATTAGTATAATCAGATGGCCGTTCAGAAGCATGGTACCAATGCAGTTTCAGGGTGGGCATGCAAGGCACATACTCAAGTGTGGTCTACCGTAATACATCAGAGTACTGCACAGTCGACTTCCTTTGTTGCAAAAGGGAAGTTAGTACAAAACCTTGTACACAGAGTTAAGTATATTGACCAGCCAGATAAGTTAGATAAATAAGATCAGTCAATTAATTCATATAAATCAGTCATACATAACATAAACATCAGTATGATCAGTCATAATTTTAAACTCTTAGCATGAAATATTTTATGAAAAATCTTATATTAAGTATGTTTACGTTATGATGAAATTTTTATTATTGAGTCATTGACTCATTTTAGTTTGTTTTTATATTTTTAAACCACCCTAGGTCCAGATAATTATGACGATAGAGCTGTAAGACGGGACTTAGTCTAGAGAGGCGTGATAGTGGCCTAGATCAAATACATAGATTTTAAGTTATGATTTTTATGTCATGGAATTTGAGAAATTTTAATAAATGCTTCCGCGCATACTCTCTTTTATGATCTCAATATTTTAATAAAAAAATATTTTATTTATAAAATCTTTATACCTGACGCTTCATTTAAAATAAAAAAAAATATTTTTAAGTTAAGTTCTAGTAGAAGCACTCCGTCTTTCCTAAGAATTTTTAAAAGCGACTTTATTATTAACTATAAGGAGTGGAATGTTACATCTTCTACATTCAAATTCATTATAAAAATCATGTTACAAAAGCTTCCAAAAAAAATCACATAAAAATTGATGGTTTAGTTCATCGTCTATTCCTAATGGCCTTGCAAGAAAGGGAAATTTCAAATAGTCAACATTACTTCTTGTTTGGAACGATCCATTTTCTTTTTTTTTGGTTTTTTGTTCTCTTTGTAAGTAATGTTATATATAGTGATGAAATAGGTAAATGTTGTCCAATTGTTTTGAGAAATAATAAAATTTATTATTAAAAAAATAATTTTTTTTATATAAATTATATATAAATTTATTTTTTTAAAAAGATTACGCAATGCTTATGAATTCCATGTTTCAAATATCATTTTTCTTTAATATGATCTATTTTTATTGTGGGCGTTACGCATGCATTGATCTGGTTCATTGCTTGTGTGCATGTCACTTGTGTTTGGTTAAGGGTATCGCGCTCGAAGGTGATTTGCTCCCATATGTAAAGAGTGAGACGTGACCGGTCGTCTAGTGGGATAAGTGGTGGAACTGAAACCAATGCCAAATAAAGAGAGACGACGCAAGGACATGCAAGAATTTTGCAAGGGCACGCGATGTTTGAGAGCCACAAGCAAAGATGATGACACGTGGAGTTCATGGGTAATAAAGGATGGCAAGTGGGTATGGATGATGGGAGGAAGCAAGTTAGAGCACTTAGGGTTATGTTTAAGTGTTGAATTGAGTGGAATTGAATTGAATTTTTTTTATAAATAATAATAAATTAAAATGGTTGAATGAGTTTAATGAAATTTATTTAAGATGAATTTAATACATATTTAAATGTTAATATGAATGTAGATATATTTATAAAAAATTATAAAAGAAATAGGTCTTACTATTATTTTATACTGGTCACCTGACAAGAAAATCAAAATAGTCTACTCTTCTGGCGCCGAATACAACAAAGAAAAAAATTTTGCATTTTGCGTGCCCTACAACCATTCGCACCAACAAAAATAATGGTAAAAGACTCAAAACGTGGAGCTAGAGCAGCCATTGGGTTTTTTCTTTTTTTCATTTTCATACTATTTATAATTTCGTTTTATTTCAAGTTTTTTTTTTCATATTACTTTTTTTTAATTTTTTTTTATCTATTTCCTTTCATTTATTTTTTTTTACAGGAATCATTGCCAGACGAAGTCACCAATCTTTGCAAAGTCAGGGATGAGTTACGTCAGTCTACAGTATAAAACGAGTTGAATGCTTTTACAGATGTAAACTCAGCTCAAAGTGCTCTTGGATGGCAGATGAGGTCTCAAAGTGAACTGAGCTGAGCTACTTTTAACATCCAAATAAGCTCTTAAGTCTAAATTTTGACTAAAATTTAAGATTTTGGCTTTAGCTACAATTTTTGAATAGGTTAATTCATATTAGATTATCAATTTCAAAGTTAAAATAATAATATAATATTATATATTTTAATAATTTTTTTATATTTTACAAATACACTCTATATATTAATTAATAATTTAATTTTTACTATCTAAACAAATTATTTAACATGAAGAGAAAGGAAGAAGAAAGGAAGAGAAAAGGAATATATTTTAATAAAATATTCTTTTGGTTGGTGAATAGTAACTCACCAAATATGACTTTTGTTTTTTATCTACTATACCTCATAACTTGACTTGAAGTGATTTTGTTAGTTCAATGCAATTGATTTTGGAAAAAATTAGTCAAACTTTAGATTTGATTGGCATTTGACTAGTTCAATACAGTGCTCTTGGGGGTGACAAGGTAAAAAATTATAGTTATGAAAGTCAAAAAAATTAAATGAGAAAGAAAAAAAAATAAAGAAAAAAAAATGAAATCGAAAAGAAAGAGAAGATGGGTATGGACGGGATGACGGGAAAGATGAGCAAGAAAAGAAAAGAAGGGAGTTTAATTAAAAAAGGTAAGAAGGGCCCTCTTTGGATATAAGAAATGTTTTATCTCATTTCATTATTACATTTTTATCAAATTTATAGCCAAAATATAATAAATAATTTAATTTTTTCAAATTCTAAAATAATAATAATAATATTAAAACTAATATTCTAACAATATTTTATTCAACTTTCAACTTTTATCTCATCTCAACTCAACTCACTATCCTAACAGCACCTAAAAAGGGAGTTTAGGGTACGTCTGGAATACAAGTGTTAACGTCATGTTTCGTACACATTTGAGTTAGGTTCCAAGAACTTAGGTCTTGAGAACTAGGCCTAAGAAAATAGAGACGGCGGTAGCTGGGAGTGGGTGGCCTTGAGGTATGGGAGTCTCCGATGCTAAAGTCAGTAAAGTCTATTGGAAGTTTGTAAATAAGTAAAAGAGTCTTGGGATCATAGAGAGTTTTTCGTACCTGAAAGTTGCTATTTATACCAGAAGTTTGGAGAGTAGACATATTTGTGTCTCCCTCGGTAGGGTCTATATCTTTTGTACTGTTCCTTTTATCAGAGTCATTTAATGCGGCGTACCTCTGCAACGTTGTCATTAATGTGACGTGCAGCTCGGGTAGTAATACTAGTAATGTGGCGTTTTTCTCTGATTTGCTTTACATTCTGTGGTTCGTCAATGTCTCCATTTCAGAAGATCAAAGATTCTCCGTCTTTCCTGTTCTACCCTATGCAAGTTCTCATGATCGAAGTATGGCCGAACAACGTCAAGTTGTTTGTCCCATCAGCCATCATTGTTCACTTTTCCTTGTAGGTGACTTTGCTTCATGGGTAAGCTTGGACTCTGGGGCCGAGTATCGGGCTGAGGCGTAATGGGGAAAATCCCCTTACAACAAGTATTATCAAGTATTTTTATATATTTTTAGATGCTTCATTCACAAATATCATTAAAAAAAAATATTTTTTAATTTCAAATTTTTAAATTTTTTGTCTATTCATTATCTAATTATTATAATTTTCCTAAACTTTTAAAATAAAACAGAAAAATAATACAAGTTTTTCAAATTTCAAAACAAAAAATTATATTAAAAAATTATATTCAAACAATATTTTACCTTTATAATATTTCTATTCAATTGTTTATATTTTCTTTCTCAAAACTCAATAGAAGATTTTAATTCAAATTATTTCACTACTATTCACAAATATTATGAGATATTCTAAATATCCAAATGAGCCTAAATGCTAGTTTTGTGTCATGCACAACTATTTTACAATTATTTTATGATAAAATATATATATATATATTTATTTTAAACACACTAAGGTCAAACCAATAATCAATAAATTAAATTTTATTATGTGATTGTGTCCCTTCTATTTTTATACCTTTAAATATAATTTGATTAGCAGCACTTGTGATAAGAAAAACACCATGAAGAGGGCATTCAAGGAGCACTTCATTAAAAAACTTTTCAACCAACTTCTCACATGAAACATGTCTCAAGATTCCTCTAATGATTTGATGATTTGAATATGACATTAGATCATGCAGTTTTAACATAACATCTGTGTTGACTAAAACCCCACCAAGTTGACACTGCGAACCAAACTGTGAGTTCTGGAGTTTGGAGTACTTCTTCCATGAAGTTCATAATTAGGAGGGGGTGCATGCAAGCAAGAAGGGGACCCCACGTGAGAGGTCCATCCACGTGCATGGCACGTGTGATGTCATAATAATTGGTAAGAAAAAATTTATTTATCATTTATCTTCTTATCATCTCATTATGTAAAAATAAATAATAAATTTACAAGTAAAATATAATAAATAATTTTTAATTATTTACTGTCTTATCATGTGATGATGAAAAGATCATAAATAACATTACTCAATTGATAATTATAGTAAAACAAGACCAAAAGAGTTGAGAGTTGGGACCCAAGGGGGAAGGCGATGTCTTGAGAGTGGAAAAATTTATTTATCATCTATTTTTTTATTATTTTCTTATCGTTTTATGACGTGATATTAAATGATAGGTTTACAAATAAGATAAATAAATAACTTTTAATTATATAATATAATATTATTAAATAATAAGAAGATAATAAAAATTAAAGTAATGAGTAAGATTCTAGGAGATCCAAGAGACCAACAGGCGTTGAAACGTTAAAACGTGACATCAATGTAATGCAGTGATGATATTCATACAAGACATGCAAACGCTACTCCCACCGAACTTTTATATTGAATTTTTTAACGAATTGTATTTTTATTTTTTTTAATAATTAAGAAAATATTTTTTGATAAATTTATAAATTTTACTTTCTCAAAAATATTTAAAGAAAAAAAATTTACACTGTTTTTCATACAATATATCTTATATCATATTTTATAACATATATTATAAAATAATAATATTTTTATACAAATATATATTTTTAAAAAATATTATTACGTAAAATATTAAAAAAATGACGTGTTTATCATTTTTCAAGACTAATACCACCAGTCGTACCTTCTTTATTGCGCTCTCTCTCTCTCTCTCTAATAGATTCTCTCTCTTTCTGTCTCTCAAAAGAAAGGAATCACGTGATGGATGGGGAAGAAAGAGTAAGGATATGTTTAGGAGGTGAGATGAGAATTTTATATTTTGTTTTGAAGTTTAAAATATTAAGTTTTAATATTATTATTGTTTTGGGATTTGAAAAATGTGTATTGGGATTTGAAAAAGTTGAATTGTTTATTATATTTTGTATGAGGATTTGAAAAAGGTGTAATGATGAGATGAGATGAAAATTTTATGTTTTGTTTTTGGCCCCAAACCAGCCCTAAAAAAAAAAAAAAAAAAAAACTAAGAAAACCCAAAAACGTCTCACATGATATCTACCTTGTGTAGCTCGGTCTCTCTGCGAGTCAGTGAGTCATCTCTCTCTCTCTACTCTCTCCTTGTGTGGGGGGTGGTGTCATTGTAAGAGAGGAGAATAGGAACACACAAGAAAAATAAAGCATCTATTTATTTCTCTTTTGCATTTCTTCCACTCAGTGATTGATTTCTCAGCTCTGTGACTCTGCTTAGTGCTTAAGAGTGCGAAAGTTGGAGAGAGAGAGAGTGTGGGTCTGGGCGAGAGAGAGATATATATATATATATACAGGTTGTGAGAGCAATGCAGCAGCACCTGATGCAGATGCAGCCCATGATGGCAGCCTATTACCCCAACAACGTCACCACTGATCATATTCAACAGGTTCCTTCTTTTCCCTAACACTCTACCTCTCTGGCCATTTATTGGCTCATTTTCTTTTCCACTTACTCGGATGAATACATATACATATATATATATATATATATATATATATATATGTATATATATATATTCATATGGGTTTATTCTAAAGCTTCTTGGGCATATGAACCGTTTGATTTTTGTTTAGTTTTAACTCGGTTTTTTTCTTTTTTCTTTCTTTCTTTCTATTTCCCTTATGGTATACTTTGTTTTTGTTTTTGGATTCATGGTTCCATTGGTTCGTCATCATCGCTCAAGCTGGTTTCTTTGGTGCTATTTGTGGGTATATGGTCTTTTGCTTGCTCTTTTTTGTATTCGGGTTATAATTTGAAGTTTGAATGAGTTTGGGTAATGGTAAATAGGTTTTCGTTTTTTTTTGGGTGATTGGGTTCAGGTTTGTGCTTCTTTCAGAAACTTTTATTTTATAATATTAAAATGATACATACTTATACAAAAAGAAAAACATTATGAAAATGATATGGAAATCTAGCTTCGGGGCAGAGATTATTAGCCTTTGATATTACATCCTCCTATTATTTTTGGTCCGAAAAAGCATTGGATGCCCCGCTATTATGACTAGAAACGGTAGGACGAAGCTTGTCTGAAAAGGAGAAATTACGACATCCTCTTATAGTATATTGTATCTCACAAAGAACTGGATCTATACATGTTAATTTGTTTGTCTTTGCTTGTCCTTTAGTAACCTTATCGAGTGTATTTTATGTAGGATTTAATACTGATATCTCATCATTATCTCAGTATCTTATGCTTCCTCCTGTTGCTTGTAGCATAGTTTTAGATAGAACGCATGAGAATGATTCCGCCTTGTTTGGCAACAAAGTATTTTTAAAAAATTTTCAACATTTTTTCAACTTTTCTCGTAAAGTCATTCCGAACATTACAACTTTTATATTTCAAAATCTCAACTTCTCATGTCATCATTGCTCAAACACAAATATCAATACAACTTTTATAAATTTTAAAACAAAAAGTAATTTTAAAAAATTATACTCAAATAACTTTTGAACTTTATCTATCCACTTTCACAAACTCCAATATGATACTTATTTTAAAAAAGATTTTTATTCAAAATTTTCTCTCCTTTCCCAAAACCTAATCTCAAACAAATTCCCAAAATTCCAAAATATTTTCAAACAATTTTGGTAACCAAATACTTTTCTGGCTACCATCTTTCTTGCATAGTGATGTCTTGCCTGGTTCTATTTCACTTAGATAAAGAGTGAAAACTGTTGACCGTTGAACTGGGCATTCCATTTTATAAATTTTCTAGGATCTTCATTTTTCATCCCTTTTATGGATGGATGCTTTGTAGCAATACATGGCACTTCGAAAGGTTATTCTCACATATGTAATATCTTTGATTTCTCTCAAGAAAAATGCTTAATGCAATCGGTCTGCGTAAGCGCGGGGGAATCTGTGCCCCCATGTAAAATGAAACGCAACGTTTCATTTTAGTGATAAAACGAATCGTTTCAGCTTTGACCTCCTTCCCTTCGTCGTCCCCACAAAATCCTCCTCACTTCAAAGACCATGAACTTTGCCTTCCTCAGTCTTCCGAGCCACGAAGCTCTGTCTCTCCCTCTTCTTCCCACCTTCGTCTTCCCATTAGTTGTTCTGCCTTCACACCTTCGTCTTCCCCACGAAATCCTCCTCACTTCGAAGAGAGCAAACTCTATGTGAGGTATAGAATTAGGGCCTTAGAAACCCAGAGAATGGGCAAGATTGCCAGCTCAACATCATTGCCATCGATGGTTTCTAACCCTTCGCAGCTTACAGGCTAGTGTTAGAAGTTTAGGACTGGAGACAAATCTTCTTCAGAATGGAGCAAATACATACATGAAGGGGAATCACTTCACATCTTCTTGGAGAATGGAGCAAATACACAGGAAGAATCACTTAATGACCCACATGAAGAATCACTTGACGAACCCACACGGAATGGAGCAAATTGAAATAAAGTCACTTCACATACAAAAATACCCAACTTTTTTGTCAAAGTTTTCTCCCATCTCCTCTCTCTCTCTCTCTCTCTCTCTTACGGGTTGGGTTCTAATTTCCCTCTCCCCTTAGTCAATCAAACAACTTTACCATATCACCACGGTATGGGTTGGTATATGACTCAAAATAAATGCAAAAACAAAGAGCCTAGTAGTTTTTCTTTTCCCCATCCTTTTCTTTTGTTTTTCTTCTATTTTTGACTCCATGCAAGGGCACGGAGAAGACCCAGACAAGCTGCCTTTTTCATCTACAAGAAGACCCAGATGAGACGAACTCTGAGAGATTTGAGAGACCCAAACGACGCCCAAGACCCACATGAAGAGCTGATGCCTTTCTTCTCACTCTCTACGTTTCTCTTCTATTTTTATTTTGGTTTTTTTTTTCTTTTATATTTATTATTATTATTTTTTAAAGCCGTTTGCACACCGCTTACATAGGGCGACTGTACGTAGTAGTTTTGTTCACTTAATATGTGAAAAGCTTTTTTATTTGGATAAGCTTTTTAAATCCATAGTCGTGAGTTTACGTTTGGGTAGTGAGAATACCTTAGTATTGAGAATGTTTGTGAATAGTTATGAGTAGAGATTGGAGTGGGTCTGTAGGTCCCATTGAGAGTATTGAGTTGTTTAGATGTATGAAGTATGTTGAGTTGACTTTTGGATAGAAAGTTGAAAAATGTGTGGGTCCCATCAATGATTGATTTTTTTTTTTAATAATGATGAAATGATGATTTTATTTATATAAAATAGTGATAAATATTATAATGATTTTATTTATTATTTATATATAATAGTAATAAATATTATAGTGATTTTATTATTATTTTTTTTCTTTCCTCTCTCTCTCCCCCTCCTTTGGCCCGATTCTCCCCCATGCCTGATTCTCCTTTAGCCCAACCCGGCGTCGCCTAGCCTCACTGCCACCACCGGCGACTCCCCCTCACACCGGCGACCAAGCCAGCCACCACCGATCTTCCCCACTCGCAGCTCTCTCTCTCCCATGAGGTAACCCAACCGAAATGGGTTACACCCATTTCTCTTCACTTGTGCCGCCGTACGCGGCCACCCAGCCTCCTTGCCACCACCGGCAACTCCCACTCATGCCGGCGACCAAGCCAGCCACCACCGATCTCCCCCACGTGCAGCTCTCTCTCTCCCCTGAGGTAACCCAACTGAAATGGGTTACACCCATTTCTCTCCACTTGTGCCTCCTTACGCGGCCACCCAGCCTCCTTGCCACCACCGGCGACTCCCACTCATGCCGGCGACCAAGCCAGCCACCACCGATCTCATTCACACGCAACTCTCTGTCCCCTGTGGTAACCCAACAGAAATAGGTTTCACCCATTTTTGTCCACTTGTGCCAACGTACGCGGCCACCCAGGCCACCACACCTCCACCACGAACCTCTCTCTCCATCTCTGTCGCACACTGGCATTCGCACGTGAGCAGTGAACTCTCGGCTCATAGTGCAACACAGTGGCAAGAGACTTTGTTCAAACTACTTCAAACGTGTTTGGCATGTGAAGTCTCCTCATCCGTACGAAAATATTTGGAAAGTGTTGAGAAGTGTTCATTACCCAAACCTGCTCATTTTGTTTAAAGCTGAACCGCCTTAATGAAATCCCTCGGTGGATTCTAATATACTAACAGGAGATTAAAACAAAGTGACGAAAGATGAGTATACTCAAGATAAAGTGATCAAATTTGAAAGGCTTGTTTGGGTAAGTTAGTAAACCTAGTTGTCTTATTTAATGTATGGATGAGAAGTGCAGCGGAAAGTGTGAGCTGTTTTAAATAATTAGGAAAATCTCGCTAAAATGGCTCATTGGCATTCTTGTTAACTTTAAACTTGCTTTTGCTGAATGTCATACTAAAATCGTTTCCACTTATCTTCTCCACATAATGCTGGGAAATGGGGATTTTTAGGGATGTTACAAAATTATGTAGTTGTTGAAGGTGCAGCTAGTTTATCTTGAAGGTTTCATACCTATCAAAAAATTTTATCTTGTTAACCCCCTGGAGTCTTTCGTGAAGTTTGATATCAAACCCTACATTTAATGGGGGCGGGGATTTTATGCAAGGAGAAACACATACCAACCATAGCATAGCTGATAAAAGCCAACTGGCCCCCAATTGATCTGACTTTGATAAACTCATCTCACCTAATTTATCAAACCTGGATGCAAAAGATAACCCTCCGTTGTGGTTGATTTGAAATTTGAATTCTTGGGTCTTTACCATGCCATCGCAAGAGTGCCTAATTTGTTTTTTTTCTTCTAGAGGGTTGTGAAGTAAATTAACAACTATATGAATAAATTTTTAAAGGCAGATCGTTGAATTCCGATGTAAATTTAATCAAATCAAGTTGTGCTGCATGTGGTTCTCGAAAAGGCAGCACTTTACTACGAGTCATAAAAGTAGCCGTTTATAATTAGAGACTAGCTGTTTTTGCGAACTTTGGAGTTTCTAGAGGAAACAATAGATTGTGGAGGAGAGTGGCACTGGCCAGATATGGTGTAACAAAATTTCAAATGTTCACATTCCCTATGATTTAAGTCCTTGCTTAGACATCTCTAAAGAAAGTTGGTAATGCGATATCATCATTTGTCCCAAAGCTTAAGTTGATAGGAAGAGGTAAGAGTTTAATCATTTATGTTATATCTAACACTCTCCCACATGTGGGCCAGATGGTAAGCTCCTTTATAAGGGACACAAATACCAATCTGAAAGGCAGCAAGGTTTTAAATATTATTACTGGCTGTCTATTTCTGACTATTATTTCTATCATTGTATTGCTTAATTGTGCCTAGCTTCATTGCTTGTAAATGCAGTATCTGGATGAGAACAAGTCGCTAATTCTGAAGATTGTTGAGAGCCAGAATTCAGGAAAACTAAGCGAGTGCGCTGAGTAAGCAGTTTTATTTTTGAGATTCCAATTTGAGAGATTTTAGTTTGCTTGTCTTGAATGTCTTTGCATGCAACTAACCTGCCTAATAACCAAGAATCATGATCCACTGATTAATTTTGGTTTTGATGTCTCTCTTCATTTTGTACTTCTGCTGTACAATAATTCCCAAGGCTTGAGAAGTTTCTGTCACATCTGTACCTTCATAACTTCCAGTATACTCTTTTTTAATTGCAATATTACTTAATGAGAAAAAAATCTTGTTTAGTCTTGGTAACCTAATCCGACATTTAATTCAACTTAAGATTCGATGTTTATGACCTTAACTAAATGAATGAAATGAAAATACACTAATAAAAAAAATGAATGAAATGAAATACTCCTTTAATACAAATACTCTACATTTTCTGTCATCTTTCTGCGAGAAGTCTAGTATCTCTAGTGCATTGAGATTAGTCTCTTTGGTCTATCATAAGGCATGGTGTGCTCCTGTCAGGAATTTGTTCGTGTGCATCCTTGCTTAGTTTCTCTAGTGTTCGCTGCCAGAGTAATTCTGGTTTAACTGAGATGGTAAAAGAAAGAACATTAAAAGTATTGTAAATTTTCACTAGAATTATGAACATATTGCATGTGAAATTTATTAAGACTAGTCACAGATCCAGCACACTCGTGAATAGTATAAGATACTTAAAAATAATACATAATTGCTCAAATTATTTTTATTTTAAAATATTTCAACAATTTTTAAGATGTTTTAAAGATGTTGATACCCTCTACCACCCAAAATGAAGAAAAATGCTGAGAAGCCCATCTTTGTGAATCTTTTTTTTTCCCTAAAAAATATCATCAAGCGAAAATTATAGCCATGTTTACTTAATCCCATCAATAACCAGTTTAGCGCCAATGGGTTTTATCATTACTAGCTAATGCATAGCCATGCTTAATTACTTATCAAGAAAATAAAATAAAATAAAATGCATGGCTATGCTTAACTTGAATAAGACATGGTTGGCAATTTCCAAATTTTCTTTTTTTACTGTTTGCCTCGCTTGAATACAATGCATAAAGGGTAATTGGATTATGTTTTTATTTATAGAATGCCTAAGATCTCCAAGCATGATGTAATATTTTTACTGAGTTTCTTCTTTTGATATATATAATATTTTTACTTATAAAAAAAAAAAGATCTCCAAGCATGATGAGAATAATAATTGATGTAATTCATACATGATGAAACCTTTAAGCTGCCAAAATTTATGAGTTAAGAGAGGATTATGTGGCTTTATAATTCATATGTGATGAGACCTTAAAGTGTTTTAATTATTCATCAAGTTACTGTTATGATCGAAGGATTGCATTAAGATCAAAAGTGTAAATCACTGACAGGAGGAGCAAACCATAGTACCAACCAACTAGGGTATAGAAGTCTATGTTTGAACTAATGGGACAGTTAATTTATTCTCTGTTCTTGCAGGAACCAAGCAAGGCTACAGCGAAACCTTATGTACTTGGCTGCAATTGCAGATTCTCAACCCCAACCCCCTACCATGCATGGTCAGGTACAAATGTCATTTCTATCCCTAACTTCTTTTATATTTTCTATGTGCTTCTTATTTGAGCATTCCTGTTACTGTTTTTTGTTCTTTTTCTTTTGTTGAAACTATAAACTTGGACCCATGTTTGATAATATTCATATGAAATAAATAATGGGCTCAATCTGTTTCTTTCCTTTTAGAACTATGTTCACAGCACTATCTATTTTTTTGATAAGTAACAAAGGGCATTTCGTGCTGAACACATAAGCAAAGTGTTTACTGCACTATGTGTGTTTTTGAAAAGTCTGGCTAACTTATCATATTTACAAATTTCAGTTATTGATTTCAAAATTCAAACAATTTCGAATTCACCTAAAATGAAAAATTGCTGAAAGTAATACTCTGTCCACGGATAAAGATATAGCGATTTCCAATCAGTAAGGTTCAGATTATTGAGTTAGTTTTATCATCTCTTTACTAGTTTAGTCTGTATTTGTGCTGGGAAACTTATAGGGGAAAATATACGCACAAAGTGTGTCTTAAATCCAAGTGTAGTGAATCATCGTGAGCCACAAATTGATCTTAAACATGTAGGAAAGTAAATGGACTTTAAAGCCTTGAACTGAACTTTAAGTTAGGTTTATTGTCCATTTAGGGAAATGAAAAGTCACTGGTGCATTTAATCTAGAAAACCAATAAAAGAAACAATAATGCTTCCCCTCTCCTTTTCTCTCCCCTTCTCTCCTTTTCTCCAAGTGATAAGGTTTCGGACAAAGAAGAGTTCCTCGGGACTTGGATATGAAAAGGGACCCGGAAATTGGGTATCGTGAAGAATCCAATCTGAGCATCTTGAAGAATCTCTTTGACCATGAAGATGAAAATGAAGATTAGTTCCTCTGGTGTGTTGGCCAATGGCAGCATCCCCTAGGCCAATAGAATCACCATTGAAGATCAGGAAGTGTTTCTGAAAGGGAAGGTCAGTGTGTTGCAGAAGAAGACGAGATAATGCAATTTGCTATGAGTATCTCCATTTACTATTGATATGGTGGTGCTTGATTCTGACATTGCTCACATGCTATTGATGTTGTGTTAGCAATGCTTGGTCTACCTTAGTGCTACCGATCAAGAAAAAAAAAAAAATGCTTGGCCTGCTTTTGTGCTAACATCTTACTTCTGAGGCTAGGGTTCCCAAGTTATGAAATTTCTGTTTATTTTGCAAAGATGAAAATGGTCAGACACCTCACACCCCTTCTAGTGAGGCCAATTTTGGTAAGTAACCACTTATGGTGAATTTGATCTGTCAATAATACACTTCATCAAAAATTTTTTCTATCTTGGTTAAGGAAAAATTCTTGTACCATGTGAGAGGTACTCCTCAAAGAAGGTTTAGAAGGTATATGGGACAATGATATGATGAAAAAAATCATAACAATAATTATAATCCCAAAACATAATGATAGGATATGTTACAATATGGACCACATCGAGAATGAATGCACCCACCCGTGAGTAGTTCAAGTGGTAAGGGCGAACTTGTGTGCATATGCCTCATGTCGCAGGTTCGATATCTCCTGGGATCAAATTGCGATTCAAGGGGGAGGCCATGGCGGTGGGTTGCTGTGCTAGTCTCCATGGGGGATTAGGCTCTATGGGTGAGTCCTAAGGGCTCTGTCATGGGGTGGTTTCCTTGTCATAAAAAAAAATGTTGCAACAGAGAAAATAATAAATTCTATTATTTTGTTCGTATTAATAAATTTCTTTACCTATAAAAAAATATATACATCTAGTATGGAGTAGGGGTCTTTAAACACATTCGTTGAGCACGGAGAGAATTTTCTAAATTCATTCAATACGAGGTGTAATATGGGTCTAGAATCAAGTTTATGCATGATGTATGCATGGAGGTTTGGCCCTGAAGGAAATCTACCCAAAACTGTATAGTATCTCTTCTTGAAGGGGAGGATTCAGTTGCAGATTTACTGAGGTTGTATAGTCCACATTGGAGTATCTCTTTCATCATATTATTGTAGGATTGAGAAGTGCACTTGGTCGCTTTACTGCTCAGCTACCTGTATTCTTTGAGGATGAGGGAAATCACAAGGACCAAATGGGGTGTTCCATTTGAGAAAAAAGAAGTTATGATCAGAGAATTTTATCGTGTCCCACACCCCTTGGATGTACATTAGTTTCCGCAGAAAAGTAAATGTCAGAACAAGGCTCCATCAAGGGTGGTGTTTCTTGTATGGATGGTGGCTTTTGGGAAGATCCCAATGTTTGATAACATGAGGCAAATAAGGGTGATGGATTGATGTTGCATGAGAAGTGTGGGGAAGCCATTGACCACTTATTGGTCCACCAAGAAGTTGCTAGCGCCTTGTGGGTAGTGATCTTTCAACTTCTTGGATATAGATAGAATGGGTAATGCCATTTTGAGTGGAGTTACTGCCAGCTTGAGGAGGCATCCCGAGAGGGTGGAAACAAGGGCAAAGGCTTGAGGGCAAAGGCTTGGAGAGAATGGCCCCTTTATGCTTAATGTGGAGTATTTGGAAGGAGTGTGACACCTGCAACTCAGAAGATTGTGAGTTAATGCTGCTAGAATTAAAAATCATCATGTTTAAATTATGCCAGCTTTGCATCTTTTGGGATTTTACTGTTTTGTGCCACCCAACCTTCCCTTAAGATAGACATGGTGTACATCTTATATAAAAATATCTAGTATGGAAAGAGGAAGGCTAAAGACAAGGATGCGGCGCACGTGTTGATTTCAATATTTTGGATCTTTGGGATTGAGTGGTGACCATCAGATCTGCTCCTACTTATTCTCCGCTCCTATGTTTTCTCCTTCTCTGTTCTCCTGGGTATAAACGAATTAGATGATCATTAGTTATTTCTTTATTTGTTATTATGTTCTTTATTTTTTGTTTTTAGTAAGGCAAATCTTATTCAAGGCGCAACTCAAGTACACAGTAGGAAACACCCAATTTTAAGGATTAAAAAAAGAACACAAGCCATCAAATTCATCACCCATTGGGGTGTTACCCACTCAATCCCAGATGCGAAATATTGATGCCCACAAATTTCTAGCCACGTTGTAGTGTTTTCAAATTAAGACTGATCAACATTTGATTTATATTATTTTTTCATCATTTATAGTTGAATAGAGAATTCAGAAACCAAAATCTAAACACTATTAAAAAAGAAAAATTCTTGACAGTGCCTTATTTCTCCAAATATTCTTCCAAGAATATTTCAAGAAAAAGGTTGACCATTTTGAATGTAACTAGGTGTTTCTTTTGTATACTTCCTCTGTACATTGGCTTCTCACCTATTACATTCATTCAATAAAATCATTTTACTTATCAAAAAAAAAAAAAGGTTGACCATTGAGTATGGTAGAAAGACTTGACCTCGATTGTCATATCATTATTGATTATTATTGTTTTGAGTAAGTATCTTCTCATTGTAAGTAGGATGCTGTCACATATTTTCCATGAGTCAAAATGGATAGAAATCAACTCAGAGGTCTCTTGGAACATCTGCCTAAGTTGAGGGGTAGGTCCTCAAAATTGAAAGCAGAGTGGGAAAACCATATAAGGCCTAAACACAGAAGGTATCTGGCCATTTTTACCTTATGCAAATCTTGTGGTTTAGTATTTTGATCTTCTTCTTGAGAAGCATTGGGAGGTTGATCTTAATGTCGTTAAGGTTGTTGCAAATCTTAAGAAGGTAGTGTGATCTAGTGTATGGTTTCAAAAGCCAAAAACACTCTTTTAGTGATTGATAATAGTTAGTGTCATGTAGAGATTGTTTTGTAAGTATACCTTGATTTTAGCAAAACTGACTTAAATTTTGGTAATTGTTGAGGAAGTACACAAGCACCTTGTATTTGGCAAATGGGTTGTTTTGTTCCTTTTAATATTTATCAGTAGTTCCTATTCTCACCCGTGTCTATTAAAAAAGAGAAGTGCTACATCTACAAAGAGATCTCACAAAAGTAAGTTTACAAATTGACTACAAATTGACGCAACTTTATTTGATGAGTTAGATTTACTATACAGCAAAATGTGCTTTACAATCTAACATACCAAATCAAGCTACATTAGTTTGTAAGATCCCTTTGTAAACCAAGCATTTTTCATTAAAAACTGGATGGTGTCTGGAAACTTGGGTCTGTATCAAATAAATTAGCCTCACCATTATTTAATACTGTTTGTTTTGTTGCACAAATTGATTAAGTAGGTCGTTGGTTTTCAGTTTTTGACAATATGTTGTAAGATTCACTCTAGGTCAGGTAATCAAAGCTTAGTTGGGATTCTCAATACGGACTTTTGTGGATTGCGTAGTCCCTTTAGCTCAATTTGTGCTTTTTTATATTTATATGTATTGCTTGTTCACCATGCAATTTGCAATACATTCTTGATGGTAATAATTGCATGTTTGTGTCTCAAAAAGCTTTGAGTGCTTATTAAAGTCAGATGCCAGTATCTTTCACTAACACATGTCAATGCCCTGCAGTTTCCGTCTAGTGGCATTATGCAGCCAGGAGCACACTACATGCAGCACCAACAGGCTCCACAGATGACACCACAATCGCTCATGGCAACACGCTCCTCCATGTTGTACAGCCAACAGCCATTTTCGGCATTGCAACAGCAGCAAGCTTTGCACAGCCAGCTTGGTATGAGCTCTAGTGGAAGTGGAGGACTTCACATGCTGCAAAATGATGCTAGTCATGCCGGAGGTAGTGGGGCACTTGGAGGGTTTCCTGATTTTGGCCGTGGATCCACCGGAGAAGGCTTGCAGGGTGGTAGTAGGGGGATGGCTGGTGGAAGCAAGCAAGATATTGGGAATGCTGGGTCTGCTGAAGGGCGAGGGGGTAGCTCTGCACGCCATGATGTTGAGGGAGGTGAGACTCTTTATCTAAAAGCTGCAGATGATGGGAACTGAGAGGTAAGAATGAAGGACATGGTGTCATTGGACGTTGGTCAGCATCTGAAGTTTTAGGCGAGATAGGTGAGGAATATATATGTAAGGGGAAAAGAAGGAACTCACTGCTTCAAGTAGCTAGTCATTCAAGCAACGATGGCTAGGATTTAACCCCCAAACCTCTGCATTGATGTTTTCTTAAGCAATAGGAATTGTGTATGCTGTGGTAGTATATCATGTAAATTTGTAGGTCATTGTGATGTGTTTCGTCACTAGTTGTGCTCTTTTGTTAGCAATGTTTGAGTTCTTACGTTCTCTCATTACATGTTTTAGTAATCTGAAACTTCTTCATTGATGAAGTCCTAGTTGTAGACATGTTAGATTATTCTATTTCAAGCTTAACTGGCTCATTGTTGAGTAGCTAGTATGTGGTTTCTTCCCATGATTGCATTATGTAAGCTTGCATCATGATGGTAGGAGTACTATAAACTCTTGGAAATCTCATGTAAGAATATATTGCATGGATTTTGAGCTGCAGTCTTTACAAAAGCCTTCAGAAATCTCTAATTTCATCAATTTACTTACTTGGGCTTGCACAAATCTCTTATATTTGCTAACAGAAATCTTTAACCCATAATCCATAGTCAACAGACGCGTCCAATTGAACAGGGGAAGAACTCCAGGCGTAAAATAAGGCCACGTCTAATGCCAACTGATGCTAATGAAGTACATGCCAGCCCATAAAAAAATTGAAGCAGAAATTTAATTAAAATAAATAAGTTAAAAGACATTTAATTAAAATAAATAAGTTAAAAGACAATCATGAATCAGGATACTATCGTTTTAAAAAGTAGTCTTCCTATTCCGAAAAGTCTGTCTAGTCTAATTATCTCATCACTGATTTTATCTGTAACTTCTCTCTCAACATATGTAGCATCATCCAGATTTCAACCACCGATTAGCATTGGAATAGGCAAACACAAAGTCATTATTTGGCTAATATGGAATATTTTATCTTTTGGTTATTCCATTCAAAAGGTATTCTCTATCGTTGACTTAGTCAAAATATTCTTTATATAATAATAAAATATTAATATTTTGTTATTATTTTTATCTAATTTATTTTTGTCATATTTTATATTTCTACCGATCATGTGTTAATTAATAATCATATTCTAATACTTTTATTGTTTAAACAATTATATTTTAAATGGCCATGATTTAATGCTAATAACTACAATTTTTTTTATTAAACACATCTAAAATTCTATATAAATGTCTTAATAACCAACTAAATATTATGGAAACTTTTCAAATGGAAACTTGATTTGTTTTAGAATGATTAATATCACCTAGGGCATTTCCTCCCGCACACAAATGGTGAGCATACTGTAACACCTCACTTAAAAGCACTTTAGTACTTGACGATAGTAACCATGACCTTAGCTTGTAGAAGTTGTGATCTTTGAGAAAAAGGAAGTTTTAGGAGTTTGAGTTGGCAAAGAAACTTACACCATTGGTTTAGTTCGTATTTTTAGAGAATTCTAGTACTATAGTAATTTTAAGAAAATGTGCCAAGAGACGAATGGTAGAATGACAAGTGGCATGTTGGAGACTTGCCATCTTGGTGGGTTAAGTAATTTGGTTAAACTATTAAATGGATTTGAAGAAGGCCCAAGAGTTGGTTAAATAAGAGCCCTAGTTTATTAAGATAAGAGGGTTAAGGATAGACTCAAGACTATAGGTCCAACTTGGTAAACACAAGACCATAGGCCCAACCTAGTAGACACAAGACTATTGGGTCCAACTTAGTAAGATCTAAAACTATAGGCCCAACTTAGTAAGGCTAAGGACTAAGATCTAACTTAGTGAACTATTGAGACCAAAGAAATGCCCAATAAAATCTGAACATGGGGCCCAAGGAAAGGTCCATTTCAAGGCTCACACAAAAGGCTTGAATATTTGGCCCAATGAGAATTCAACACTTGAGCAAAAACTTAGTATTCCTATCACTACTTCAAATTGGACCCACTTACACCATACTATTAGTTTCCTTTCTTCTAAAACCCATCTCACACGCCCCTAGGGTTACATTTCTAACCATGGTCAACCCTCTATCATGACCTCAAGCGTTCATTCCCAAAGATCCTTCATGAAGCCAATAGTAGTAAGTGAATGTCGATTCCATCAAGCTTCAAAACTCCATATTTTTTTTTTGAATTTTCCGCTTTCCCCACTTGCATTAGATCACTCTTTCATGACTCTTGAATAGTAGATAAATCACAACCCTTGTCATGTAGTAAAAGGCATTTCAAGTGCCAAATGAACCCACAACGACACACCTAGTGCAAACTGTGCATCCCTTAAACAAGCCATTGAAACCATGACTTTTCAACAAGTTTTCAAAGAGGTTTTCTACACCATTCAACCCTCATCATGTCACCTAAATTCAGACCTAAAATAAGGCCAAGAACAGTTCCAACAATCAAACCTAAAGCTCAACTATTCATCTTGGAAACGAGACTTGACCAAGCCGAACTGCCCATAATTTTTCAAAACATTTATGCACCAAAATTGGCCACCTCCACCATCTCTGCCATTTAGCCTATATAAGTGCTTTAAAATACCCAATTGCATGCTTGGCCAATCACCTCCCATGGATAACAAAACCGATTGACGAAATGCGTAGTGATCCATGTACTCACTTGGTTGAAACCTAAGCACATTCAACCCTTTCATTTTTTGCTCAAACTAAACCAAAGGACAGTCATTCCTACCTCCAAACACACATGGAAAAGTTACATAATAGTGTTTACTATTTAGCAAAACAAGCCACAAGGATGGGACAAATAAGGATATGGATAGCTTTGGTGAAACCAAAATTGTCGGCCTCAACATGGTTTCGTACATGGAAATCATTTTAATTTGGTCTTAACTTTTGAAACCTTTCAAAACCTACACCAATGGTCCTCACCTAGCCCTTTTCCATAGGATAATCAAGTGATTTATGCAACTATTCAGCTAGAAAATGCAATTAAGCACTCCACCACCCACACACCAATCACCTTCAACACTTCAACCCTTGCTGTGCACTCCCTCACTCCCCACTCCTCTCATTGAGTCCTATAAATACCCCCCTTCATCTCTCACTCATATTCCTACTTCAAGCTTCTCCTTAAGTGTTCTTGAGAGCAAAATACTCTAAGTGTGAGAATGGAGTGAAACCGTGAGTTTGGGTGAGTGCCTTGGAGGGAAGGGATCTTGAGTGACTCAAAGGCTATGGTTTGGTGAGTAATCCTACCCTTTCTTTTTTTTGGGTGATGGATTAACATGTTAGACTTTGAATTATGGCATGAGAAGGAAGATTTGATTGAGTTATAAGAAGTTGAACTTTGGGTTTGCACATACGGGTTAGAATTGGAGTCTTGCATGTATAAATTGTTTTGGTATGAAATTTTAGCCATAACATGTCTTGATATTTTATCCAAAACTTAGCTAACATCTTGATTAACTGATTGGAGGCTTATAATTGAAGAAAACCGCATGTCATGATAGGTTTATAAGTCAATATCTTGGGATGATCATCATGCATATTCGGTTTCCACTTGCATGAAGGTTATCTTGTGATATCATGTTTAATTTTCCCAAATTTTGTGTTATAAACCTTTAGAAACCTATTATAATCATTTTAAGAGCTAAAATACATGATTTATTTAGGTTTTAAAAGTTCACATGTCAAAGAGAAGATAGAAATATCATGCTTATACCCAGTTTGAAGGTTTTGTGATGTTTTGGGGTTAATCAAAGCATGAATATTGATAGGAACTTATGTGGCCTGAATTTAAGTTGCTAACATGTCCTTAGAACCATATTTTTTGTTTACTACATGAAGAAATTCGGTCACACATGCATCTATGGAAGTATAGACTTGGAATCGCAAAATGGTCACAATGCATGCCATGTGTTGGATAGAGTTAGCATAGTAGCTATTTGATTCTTGCAATTTGAAGATCATATATAGATTTGGAACATGGAAATATGAATTGTGTGCAATTCGTTAATCAAAATGTAAATAGTGAAAGTTTAGGGCCTAAGTGGCAATTTCAAGAAGTATAGGGGTAGTTTTGTAAATATTTTTTGGACCCCTCTTGAATCTGAAAATATTCCTTAGTTATATGATTCCTAACTCAGAAATATCTCTTATTTTAGCCGCATCATTTCCTACTAACACGAGAAGTTTGTAAGTTAGCTTCTAACTTACTCTTGAATAATTTATGTATGATTTTTGTATAAATGTCACATTCATATTATAAATGTCATTTTGAGCATAAATTCTCATATGATACATCATTGAGCATTTGATTACTTACTTACATGATATGTGAAGTTTGCACCATTTTGACATGTCACAAGAAAATGTCACTTTTGCATCAAGCATACTACACTTTACATAATAAGCATATATATCATGAAATACATTTTGAGCATTACATGAAAATAAATATCTTTCATAATCCCAAATGCTAGGATGAAGAATTATCCTAGTGAAACTCCTCTGTCTACCCTAGAGTGAGTAAAAATTGAGTGGTAATCCCTAGATTGACAAAGAACAGTCAACGAGTTTCGAATAGATTCTTTTTAAAGAATACCGGAATGAAGTTGTATATGACACTTAATGTTGATGGGTGCATATATTATGATGATATGTTATGATGATGATGAAATGTTATGATATCAATGCATTGATTTATGAGTTTGCAGACAACGCAGTTTTAACGTGAGTTCGACAGGTACTCACAATGTAAATGGGGAGCTATGATGATACCATATGTTATGTTATGTTCTTCTAATAATGGCTATAATGAATAAGAAATGTTATGCTTTTGAAAAGATAAAGTAAAAAATGTTTTCTGTAAGAAAATGTGCATTAAAGTATTTTTTGAAAGATGTTAAGGAAACTGGATGGGAGACAAATACAGGTTTTCTACATATTTGGCATGCATTTCATGTTTATCATTAATCATGCATATCTTATCTTTGTGCAAGTTGGTTGTTTAACTTATTGAGATTTCAAGAAATTTCACTGTAGTAGTTCCACTACCATTCTCTCCTGAAATGATAGAAGCTGTTTCAGAACTGACCTCTAATGAACAAAATGGCGATGAACTCCACCCCTTGGCTTCAGATTATTGAGAACAAGTCCGACTCCGACCGAAAAATAGAGTTAATAATAATGTTCTTAGAGATGGTCCTGTTCACTATGGAGTGTACTAGAGAGATGTTTTGGTTTACCTGTTTATGGAACCTTGTTGTAGTTGATTGTAATAAGGAGATTGTATCTCCTACTTTAAGTCTGAACTTATGCCTTATTGTTTGGACCTTGTTAAGTAAGGCAATATCTATCTATAATTAACTTGAATTATTAGGATGATTAATTCATTTTGACATGAAATTTTATAAATCACCAGTTTTTTACTTCAATTATTGCATACTGCTAGTTGCATACTAGGATACATTTCGTATTATTTTTCATGAACATGAGTATGTACCCATGCATTATATGTCCTGATGCTCCAAGTCTCCATTACATCCCAAGCGGAGATTGGGGGCGTCATACATACCCTTGTCATCCTTCATGTCGAGCTACATCATGTTTGGAAATTACATCATATAATACTTACAATGATATCTTCATCATGTCGAACTTACATCATATAATACCCTGCTGCCAACTTTATATCAATATTTGGGTTTTGCTAGGGCACTCTTTAAATGAAGCAGCCAAATAATGGCAACAATTCCATTCTCGTTGGAAATATAAAAAACTTGTCCCCATCCATATTGTAAACTGCAACACCATGCAGGAATGTAATCTCTCCAAATTACCCTCGATTCTTTCACTTTGATTTAGTTTCCTCACACACACATTAACACACTTCCATTTCACTTTACAAACACAATCCAAGTAAAAAAAACATTCTTATGTATAATACACAAAACATACCACAATTTCAATCTCAGAAAAATTAAACAAATAGTTTCACAAAACCAACAGTTTCAGCAAACATATGATCTAACATCTAGCTTAACAAAACAACCTAACACAACATAACCCATCTTCTAGCATGCCACTACAATACAACATAGACCATGGATTACAAACATCTCCATTCACAAAACCAGCCCATTACCAAACAACATGGCATTACTAGTAGTAGGAACAAACAAACTTCAGATTCCTTTTTGAACTTCCAAGTATTGTGAGAATCATTTGATGTTTGGAAACATTTTGACAGGTAAGTGTGGAATCATGTGATGCTTTTGTTCTGTATTTATTCTTTAGGGTAAGTGTGGAATCAAGGTTATATGAAGGCCTCGTTTAGAGAGAACAATAGGTGGCCAACGATACATATTTAAAAACAAGAGAAATGCTTTAGCCACAAAGAGATCCCACAAAAGTAAATCTACAAATTGATGTGGCTTGATGTAGTACGTTAGACTGTAAAGCTACTTTTATTATAAAGTAGATCTAACATATCATATAAACCCATGTCAATTTGTGACTTTACTTTTTGGGATCTCTTTGTCGCTATAACACTTGTCCTTAAACAATGGTACATATGCTGGGCTGTTTTAGAATAGTCTGCGATTGTGTCAATTTTCATTGCTGGGATATGGGATAAGCAGTGAAAAGCATAACGATGACATCAATCATAAACTAATGGCTACAACGACACAAAGTAAGAGCAAGTGGACCATGGTTGGGGGATTAGATGACAAAAAAAGAAGGATCGGGAAGATGATGAGTAACGTTTCATTTGGTAAACATATGATCTTTCCAGTAAAACAAAACTAGAATTCATCATAAAATGTGTGGCGCCCTCGACCCCCATGTGTGATTTGGTGAAAGTCGTGACACCCGGATGATGAACACATTGATCATACACCCCATCACCATGTCCAAGTGTGTGCAAACATGCAAAATGTGTACAACATAAATATCGTAGCCATAAAATATAAGGTAGTAAAAAACTAAGTACCAGAAAGCTTTAAACACAGTACAACCCAAAACAAAGTCCTCCAAGAGGTTATATAGTCATCCTGCTGAAAAATATAAATAAAGCGGTAACAGGTTCCGCGACAAATACGGATAAGAGATATAAATCAACAAGCCAATCACTCTTCTGGCGGAGCCAGTCCCTCCGGCTCTAACTCCTCCTCTGCATAAAAGTCTAGGGTCCCATAAAATGGAATTGTAGGAAAGAATACCATAGTGAGATTTTGCAATCTCAGTAAGTAATCAATTTGCAACAACCAAGAGTTTAAAACATGCATTTATTCAATCAACAAAGTAAGACAGCTATACAAACAAAAGACCATATTATCATTTCCTCCACCCTTTCCCAAAATAACACATTTAAACAAAACACTCACACCAAAAACCCCCTTGGCCCAAAATATTACCATTTATTACGCATGCACCATGGTCTCCCTGATGGACCATGCGCACACTTTGGCTCCCATCGTCACGCCGCGGGTAACGACTGTGCGTGTGACTTCGTTATGAGCGTTGCCCCAGCTCTGCGCCCGACGTGTAACTGGACCGGGCAACGTCTAGCCCCTACCAGTATAGGGGCCACAGAGTCGGTACAAGAGCCTTACCTTCTCGTTCGAGCAAGTTGTCGCCCAGTGACAACCGAGGGGACGTCACTCAGTTTATTACGCCCTCGAGTGACTAGAGGAACTTCACAGAGATAATGCTCCATCTCGGTTTGGGGTCGTGATATGCACACACCCACATGATATCACCAGTACACGAAAATCTAATTTTCAATTCACACAGCATGGAATAACACAACACAATTAAATAATCAGAACAAATAGTAATTACGGTAAAAAAATGCAAATGCATGACAGGGAGTATATTGGATGACATGGCATAACACACATCAGACAATATACCACATCACAACATTCACAGTTTTACAAACCTAACTACATGCGTAATCCCATCCTCCATCCAGCCCTTCTTAACACAACCAGACTACAAACAGAGTTAGTAATAAATTCACATCTTAAACTCAAGGGTTGCGTTGGAGAGTTACTTACGATGCGAATAGGAAATCTGGATGATCGAGTGTGTGTGGGTCTACGGAGTCCTGCGATTGGACGAGTGCGCTCGTCGCTATGCAGACGAATACCAAACCGTTAGCAAATAAACAAAACGTAAACAGAACTAAAATAAACAACTCGAGGCAGCTTTGGCTTACCGAGGTGATGCCAAAAGTGGTGGAGCAGTGGCGGTACATGATGGCAGCGACGGATTCGGGCGAGACAGAGGGCTTTTTGTGGGTTTTTTTTTTTTTATAAAAATGAGGTCAGCTTTGGGATGCTAATGAGTGGTTGAGAGATTCTCGCGGTGGCCAAACGTGGGCCTTAGCTCACGGGCTGGGCTGCTTCGAAGGAAAAAGATGATGGTAGTGGGAAGGGGAAGGCCAGGGGTGGTTGTGTGACCACTGAAGCGCCGTTGATTGCGATGGCTCATGGCAGCGTTGGGTCGAAAGACTTCCTAAGGCTATGGGAAGGGGGATTTGAGGGAGAGGAAGATGGTGGTGATGTGTTTGAGGGAAGGAGAAGAAGCTTTGAGATGATTTCGAAAGGGAGAGGCTCGGCCTATTTATAGGCTTAGTGGGGGTCCTCGGCAATCGCAGCCCTCATTGCAATTGGGGGTGGTGGATGGCGCAAAGTCTGCGAGAGACCCATGTGTGGCACCCGACCAATGGCCTCTAGCGGCATTGAGCCTGAAACTGCCAAGGGTTGCAAAGAGGAGGGGGGGTAGAAGAGCAGGCCACAGGGCTAACGGGTTGGGGTTGAGTTTAGAGGTCTAAGTTGTTTAATTAAGTAGTTCAAATTAGAGTTCACTCATATACAAACTAAACTTGATTTAACATGATATGGAAAAGATACAAAATGTTAAGAGTTCACAATTTTGTGACAATTGGTAAACCCAACACGAAATTATCATATTGATGTTGAGAAAATTCACTTGTTTAATTAAATGAGTTAGATTGTAAAATATTCATATGTGATCCAAACCTACCAGGACATGACTCGAATCCGAAACGAGAGCAAGGATTGCAAGCTTTGATAGATATAGGCTGTCTTTAGAATGGCATGGTCAAAGAGGGAGGCTTCTCAAAATTCTACTCTCAATTGCTTCATAAGAAGAAAAATTGCACTTGTTGGCATGCTTTTACTAGGTTTGGGGGCAAAAGCAGAAGCTATACAAAAAGACTAAAAAAAAGAAAGAAATAAAGAAAGAACGAAAGGAGAATATTAATTGCATATACTGTTAAGCTAGTATGTATGTATATATATATATATATGCATGTATGTAATTATGAATATATATATGTATAAGTGCTTATATATATATATATATATTATGTGAGATATTCGAGTACTCGTGACTAAAATGTGGAAACTCTTTTACTAAAGTAAGTTGGTCCATGTGCATGCATGTTTTTCGTTAATGGTTTTTCCATGCATCAATAGTCAAGATTCAATTAATCTATCTAGCTAGTGCCATCAGTAACTTTGCATTACAACCTCAAACTACTACTCAGTGGAGGTGGTCCCCATATGATGTGCCACATCATCATCAGTGGTAGCTATGATTAGGGATGATAAAAATGCATGGTTTTACATGATTAGGGGCTATAATTTTGAAATGGAAGACGAAAGAGACCCTTGCACTATGAAGAGACAAGTCTATCACGTACTTGTTATTTTTGGCTTTTGTTTCTCCTACATTGCTTAGTGGGAATAAGGTTGTTTGTTATCAGAGAATGTCTATTTTATTTATCAGGAGTGCTCATTGTCGGGTCGGGGTCATTGTTTCAATGAGTCTTTGGTCAATTTCTACTTGGTTTACCAAATAATTCTAGCTTATATAATTAGTTTATGTCAGTCAGGGGTTTTGGTACGTTGTATTTGCATAGGAATCATATATATTTGTTTTGGCTCAGCTTGCTTGTACCTTTTATTTAATCCAGCCATTGGCATTAATAAAACTACTAATCGATCGGTTGCTATTTCCAAGCTTTTGTTTGAAATTCCCATAATAATTTTTTTGGTTTTAAAATTTTAATATAATAATAGGATGCATATTGTATTAAATATATAGTTTTGAAGCTTCTTTAAAAATTATTATTCTAATTTTTGAGATGCAAAAAGGTTGTAATAGAAATAAAAATCTGCTAAAGAAAAATAGATAAATTAATTGTCTAAAGTGAGAGAATGGGGATGGAGATATATGAAAAACCAAAAATAAAAAGAGACTAATATAGCTAAAAATTAAAAAGGTTATAAGAAATGAAAAAGGAAAAAAGAAAAAAGAAAAAAGAATGATAAAGAAAGAAACAAAAGACACTATAAGAAATTTTACTTTTAGGTACGAAATTTGTTAGGAACAAATTAAATTTTGTCCCTAAAAAGTACTTATGTCTAAAACATTGTCTGACATTCTAAATTTGTTTGAACGGATAAATATCTATTCGAACGGGTATTTTGAGGCGAATAAAATCGTCTAAAAAATGCATGACCGTTTGAATCTATAACGAGACAAAATAGATTCGAATATGGAATTAATGTCTATTCAAACATTATATAATCTGTTTGAATATTAATTTATTTTTTTCGAGAAAAGTTCATAACCGTTCGAACTTACGTTTACTTATTCGAAACGTAAGTTTGAACGGAAGAGATTTGGTGGGAAAATATAGCGGCAAGGTTGCTGGACTGTTTGAACCAGTTCGAACATCATATTTATTCATTCGAATGATTAATTTGGCTGGAAATTATATAAAAATTGTTTATCATCTTTAATTTGTGTATATATTTTTTCCATTAATTTGTTATCATTTTCAAAATATAAAAAATGTGTATATATATTATATAATATTATTTATGGTGAGTTAAAATATTTATAAATTAATTTTATGTAATTAATTTCAAAATTTTATAGTGATTTTTTTTTATGTTAAATTTATATAAATATAACTTTAAAGATAATGTCATTTTTTATATTATCATGACGGTAAGTAAAATGAAAAAAATAAACAAGGTAGCAAACACGAAAAATAAAAACCATACATTAACATCCCAAATATATAATGTTCTATACAACATAAAAAGTAAAATAATAACTAAAACGATCTCTTTGCTAAGTAGATCAAAATCCTCTTGTAACGTTTTAATGCATCCATCCAGATCCCTAAACTTCTTCATGATGGGCTTAACGAACTCCACAAATAGAGCTCGTATCTGATCCAAAATAGCCCCAATAGGTTGTCTCTCAACACTAGCATATTAGTAGAAGCTGGATTGGTCGGCGTGTCACTAGGTTGTTCTAGTGTAGTCTCTCGCAAGTGCCCATTGCTCTTGTTGAATGTGATCTTGTTAAGGGGCTAATATGTGGCTACCTTCTCTCAGTTGCAGACACTGTAACTGATCCCGATCGTAGTAGGAGGTTAGATATCAGCAGTGCAAATGGTAGACTCCTCCATTGGAATAGCGTGACTCCGATCAAATGCGGATGAAGAAACACAATGCCAGATCAATTAGGTCCCCCCTTGCTATCCGCAGCAAAAATCTGGCTCGATCAATCCTGAAATCAGTTTTGTGTTTTTTCGGATCGATGTTAAACACAACAATCAAATTAAGCATTCGGAAAAATGCTATATAGTCAGCTTGTTGGATCGCCTCGCTCCCATCATATGGAGGAGTCGAACGGTCTCGCACAAGCTGATGGATCTGATCGTTTGGCAGACCATCATCAGGTAGATCATCATCCTCACTATAATCCTCACTAGCATCCGGCTCTACATTCGGCATTGGCGATGAGGATGCGACCGGTGTGTCTGTATCAGCTAGTGCAGTCGTTACTCTTGATGTAGCCACCGCAACCGCTGTAGGATATGCACCAACCACTCGCGGAAGATCAACGAACTCGGCAATAATGCGGGTGAGAAAGTAATACTCACTCCCTGGACCGCTAAACTGTAGCACAGAGCATCAGCGTCATGCTCTCCCATGGCACGGTAAAACTCACTGACCATATTTGGATATGTAGTCCCCTGCTACCGACAGATTTGTGTCCATCCTAGGTCGGTGATGATGGACTATATGCTCTGTCCATTCCATGAAAGATTGCAAAAGTCATCCAAAATAATCTCCTGCTCGACAAGTATAGGCCTCGTCTCCTGAGCATAAGCTGCTCCACTACTTTGGTCGGTTTGATCTCTCGTAAGTTTTTTTTTGTTGAATGCCATTAGTATACTGTTTAACCACAAGGAAAGTAAAAATATAATTAAAATAATTGTATTATTATATAATTGAATAATTATAATATATTGTATTGAATTGAAATAATTCGTTCGAACAAAACATATTTTGTTCTAACTGACCATTGTAATGCAACTTCGTAGTTCGAACTAGGAAAATCTCTATTTGAACGGTATGTTCTGTTCATTCAAACAGGCAATTTGTGTTCATTCGAATGAATTTTATTTGTTCAAATAGAATTGTGTCTGTTTGGCAACATACACGCCAAACAGACATGGCTGAGTCGACTCAGCCCCGAACCAAAAAACCTAAACTAGATGTTATCCTTTATTTTAATCGGTAGAAATGAGTGAAGCCTCATCATTTATACTGATTATTTTGGTGTTAGTTGGCTGGAAAACACCAAAATGAGGGATTTCATATTTGAAATCCATACCAAACACAACCCATTCGAATTAAAAATAAACAATAGAATAGATGACTTGACCCATATCTCTTAGAAGTTCAAATGTGGGCTTGCTACTGCGGATGAGTGGCAGATGAGTGGTGGAGATGTGAAGGGGCGATTTGAGCTCTTGGTTGTATTTGTTTGAACTGGGCATGATAATGACAATCTATTCAAATTGGATATATGATGTACGCGACGTCTTGTTTGAACAGTAAAAACGTTTGTTTGAAACGGTTACTATATTAATAAATTTTGTTCGAAAGTACATAAAATCTATTCAAACGGTGATTATACTAATATATTTCTAATTATATTATTAATACTAATATATAATAATACAAATAACAAAATTAAAAAAATAATACTAATAATAGTATTATAATACTTGTATTTAATACACTTAGTATATTATTTGTAATATATTTATTCTATTACCTATAACATACTAAATACTTAGTATATATTATAAACACTTAATTATATAATATATACTATAGTGTAAGTATTATATATAGTTACTATACATATAGCTATAGCTATTATAAGTTATGATAACTATACAAGTTAATATAATTACCATGTATTAATAAAGTACTATATATAGCTATAGCTATTTGACATCGAGTAGTCTTGGTTTGCCGAAAAACCTTGCAATGTACGTCTTGGTTTAGCAACAGATGGTTCTAATCCATTTGGCAACATGAGCACTTCTCATAGTATTTGGCCTATCATATTAATGTCCTATAACTTGCCACCTTGGAAGTCTATGAATGATCCGTATTTTATGATTTCTCTACTGATAGCAGGGCTATGTCACCAGGGAATGAATTAGATGTATATCTACAACCACTGATTTTAGAGTTGAAAGAGTTGTGAGATTAGGGTGTCAGTACATGATATGATATGACCTCGTTGCAAGAGTTCAAGATACATGCTGCAGTGATGTGAATAATAAATGATTTCCCAGTATATGAAAACCTGTCTGGGTGGAGCAGAAAAGGTAAAATGGCTTGTCCTGTTTGCAATATAGATACACAGTCTCAGTAGTTGACAAATGGTATGAAATTATGTTTCATGAGACACCGTCGATATTTACCACGTGATCATAGATGACGTTCAAATAGAGCGATGTTTGATGGAAGGTTTAGCGTAGGTCATCACCGCCAGAGTTGTCTGGGAATGATATTATCGCGCAGTTGGAGGATGTTTCAGAGAATAGATTTGGGCAAGATACAAGAGTTTGAAAGAGAAAACAACAAGCAGTCGAGTTGAATTGGACAAAAAAATATTTTTTCGAGTTGCCATACTGGTCTACCTCTACACTACGCCACAATCTAAATGTTATGCACATTGCGAAAAATATATGTGAGAATATATTGTGCACTCTGATGTCAATAGAAGGGAATACAAAAGATACAACTAACCCTCATAAAAGATTTAAAAGAGTTGGGGATAAGACCGGAGTTGCATTTGCAAGATAATGGGTCGTCAGCCTATATGCCCATCGGATGGAATACTCTTTCAAATGATGAGAGAAATAAATTTTGTGATTGGTTCATGACAATCAAATTACACGATGGCTATGATTCAAAAATGTCAAGATGTGTTTGAACACATGATTAGAAGATAACGAGTCTTAAAAGTCACGATTGTCATGTATTTTTGCAGTGTTTGTTGTCAGATGGTGTGAGTGGAAAGCTTACTCGATATGTTTGTACAACTTTCATAGAATTAGGGGGATTTTTTAGGAACATTTGTAGTAGAACGTTGAAAGTTGATGCATTGTTAAAAATGGAAGCTGACATTGCAGTGATATTGTGCAAATTAGAGAGTTTGTACATGCCTTCATTCTCTGATGTAGCGGTTCATTTGGCTGTGCACCTATCTCGTGAGGCTTTAGTCACTAGCCCGGTTTAGTATAGATGGATGTATTCTATTGAACAGTTTTTGAGAAAACTTAAGCGATCTGTGGGGAATAAACTTGTCTGGAAGGTTCGATTGTAGAGTCATACATTGATAATGAGTGGCATACCTTTTGTTCAATGTCTTTTCATGGGGTTGATACTAGATTTACCAGACCGGATCGAAATTATGAAGGTGGACAAATGAGAGTCTTATCGGCATTTTTCGTATTTTTCCAGACCGTACGTCCCATAGGTGCAAAAGGGGGCTACAACCTATGTGGCTGAGAGTTTGAAAGAGCTCGATGGTATGTCTTGAATAACTGCGCAGAGATTGACCACTAATTGAGGTTAGTGATGATCCTTTAAATAAACACTTGACCATTACTTGTTATAAATTAATAGTTCGCATGAACATACGCAGCGAACATATACAACTATTTTGCACGAATGGTTTAACTGACGTAGAAAAGATGCACGAAAAGGAATTTATCTCGTGGTTTGAACATACGGTATTATTGTAAAGCCCCATCTTAGAATAATATGAACTACATACCACTAAACTCCACATATTCCTATCTAACATTGATATAACTATAATAATATTTATTGATGTAGGTTGTATCGAAATATGGTAAAAATTTAGAAAAAATCTCACAAGAACTGTATGCTCTAGCATGTGGTCTATCCAGACGGGCCATCAAATACTGAGGATGTTTGGTGCGTGGATATAGATTTCACATAGCTGACAGAGAACAATATAGGAAAACTCAAAATTGTCGGGTCGTAGTTGAAGGAAACCATGTGGATGATAACATTGACTTTTACGAAATTGTGGAAGATATTATAGCGTTAAAGTATGTGAGGGGATATATGATCTGGTTGTTTAAATGTAATTGGTGGGATGTCTCAAATCTGGGAGTGCGTAATGATGAATATTTTGTATGTTCGAAAATAAACTGTATGTTCGAACGAACAAAATTTATGTTCGAACATAAGTCATTTGAAAAATTTATCAGTTCGAATGCATAAAATTTGTTCTAACACTCCATCATTTCGAACATGATCAAATATGGTCATTAGTTTGAATCAAATTTTCATATTGTTCGAACGGATGTGTCGGTTCGAACTGAGAAATATTCCATTTGAATAATGTTTTGATATGAAATTGGTTCGTCTAAAAAAAAAAAATTCCGTTCAAATAGTTTCAACTGGTTCTACCCAATTTTGTCCCTAAAAATGATTTTTTTGAGACGCCAAAACCTTTTAAGATGGTCTTTCCAAGACAAAATAGAGATGGCATTTTTTCGTCTCCGAAAACAATTTGGGAGGAAATTTAGATTTTTTGAGACAAAATTTTTTGTCTAAAAAAACCCAATCTCTTGTAACGTGAAAATGGTTGAGCCAAGGACGAAATAAGTTGGAATCTTGGATAATGCTTTAGCTGTTGGCAATGAGAGATACAAATTAAATGACTAGAGAGTTTTGATAATTTTTGTTATGAGTAATTCTACATACAACAGTGAAGTGCGTAAACGCAATGTAATTGCTTTAAAAAAGAGTGGGGTCCACTATTAAAAAATTAATTTTTTTCATGTGGGTATAATGTTTTATTTATTTTTTTCAAAACGATTACGTGGCGATTGCATGATTCACGGTTGCAAATATCTTTTCTCTTTTATTATATATCGTTTTCAAATTTCATTCATTTTTTTATTTTGTAGCTTTCAATGTTATCTCTTTTCTCACAAAAACAATTTGGGTAATTTTTTTCTTTTCTTTTTATGTACAATTTGCGCACCTTTTTTTAATCTTAGACGTAGTTTTTCTATTTTATTCATGTGATACTTTGTCTTTTTTTTTTCCTCTCTCTAAAGCAATATATATATCTATACTATATATAATAAGTGGGGATAGCCGTGAACAGTGATTTTATCGTCCTCCATATGTGTGGTTTGTTTTTTATGTGTTTTGTCTTTTGTCCTTTTGTGTTGGGGGTTTGTGTCCATTTAAGTGAGAGAGTTTTGATCTTTGTGTGCAGTTGTGTCAGAGGGTGGGTAGCTTTAGGTTTTTTTTTCCCTCCTGAGTCTTTTTTTTCCCTTTTCGTCTTCTCTCTCTACCTTTTATCTTCTCCTCTTCATCTTCTATGCATCTTCTCTCTTCGAAAGCAAAGTGCTTTCTCTATTCGTCTTCTGATCTCTTCTCTCTTTGAAAGCAAAGTGCTTTCTCTATTCGTCTTCTGATCTCTTCTCTTGATGTTATATGTTCTTTGGGTAATTCTTTAGGTTTGTCTTGTGCAGTGTTGAGTTTTTTTTTTTTTTTTTTTTTTTGGGTTGGTTTGGAGATTTTACATGGGTTTGTTGGCTTTCTCTCTTCGGATTTGGAGATGTGTTGTTTGTTTACATGGGTTTATATATATATATATATATATATAATAAGAAAATGGGGGCCTTTAGGGGTGGGGCATTAGGCAATTGCCTAATTAGTAGCCTACCCCTTGAGCCACCCTGCTTAAAACAAGTGAGATTCAGATACTAAAGGGATAACTCCAAAGAAGTAAGAAGATTTCTATAACCGGAGATGACCTCTACAAACATGGACGTACACTTCCATACACTCTTGAGACCCTCCCTATCTCTCTCTCCAAACTTCTACAAGGATAGCATTTTCTCCAACCTCTTCTCAATCCTATTTTTGATCTCTTTTGTATTGAGAGCAAAGTGAGGTCATAAGAGACTATAAAATCACTCAATATAGTGGGGTTCACCCTCGAAAGACACATAGACATAGACATTTATGTTGAATTACGAAAATCTTTGTTTCTCTTTTTATTTATACGGATGAGCATCTGAATAATATCATATTAACTCCAAAGCATCATCTTGGACCAATATTCGACCTTACTGTTAGCCTCCGGTTCATGGCCACCAGAAAATTGTTTAAGCAATTTTAATTTATCAATAAAGATCACATTGCAATATTCATTATTTGGACTTATAACAATGTCGTTGAGATTCAACGATTTGTCTAGCTTGGATTTGAGATGGGAGTACTTAATGGTTGGAGGCAAGACTAGAATGATAGGTTTGTGAGTTGAAGGAGCTCTTCATAACTATGGATTTTGTATCTATTTCTTTAGGTTGGCGTAGTACTAGTGGTCAATTACAAATCTGATAATGAATTTGAGTCTTTGATCAAGCCAAGCATGGTTCGAGCTTCTAAGAGCCAATATCTCCACTTCAATGAAGTGAGCTTGTTAATTCGTAGAGCTTGTGTTGCAAGGTGTTATTAACTACTCTTCTAAAAGAAAAAAGAATGCAAATGACATGAGATGTTTGGTATTTGCCAAAGGGTGAACAAGGACTATTAAAGGGATCGTTGCTATAGGTCAATGGTCCCTCAAGTTATTGTTCGAACTTGAGGGCCTCAAGTGAATTAAAAACACATGGAATGAACCTTACAACATTTATTATTCATTTAATGCTACCCAAAATATTACAGTAGTTAGATAGTGAAAATATGTAGGTATGTAGCTAAAAACATATATAGCTCTTCAAATCTTAAAGTACTGACACGAGGGATCACGAGAATATTCTTGTAATTAAGGTGATGATCTGCAACAATACGCTCACTACATTATCTCCTTCTTCAAATTCATGTAGAAAGAAAAGCCCTCGAAAGCCTGCAATCCTCGTGCTTTACAGAGCAATTTTTTGTTGTGGATTCCCGTGGTGATCAGTTACCATATTCGTACAGTAGCTAGGCATTGCGCGCGGAAACTTAATGTATCCTCGAGTTCTTGCCGGTGAGTTCTTGAACGATTGCTCGAAACTCCGTAGCATTGTTAGCTTTGACCAACAAGGGGCTGGAAATGTACTTAATCTTCATAGGTGGTTCTGATCCCTTCTCTTTGGAGGGGTTTTGTGTTTTAGGCTGGTATACATGATATTGATGATTTCCAAGATCGCTCTTTTCCATTGATAGATATGAGAAGGAAGAAGGCGGCCTAGGCTTCCTTTATTTCCTTGTGCATTTTGTGCTTCCTTTTTATAGTCTTTGCAGTGGTAACAGATGCATGCAGGTGAGTGAGAATTATTTAGGGACTTTATGAGAAACGTACGAAGATTAGACAGGGGAAAAGACAACATGAGAAAAACAAAGATGAAGACCGGAGAAAATTGGTGTAAGACCATGCTATATAAGATCTTTGGTGCCGTCAAATGTCTAAAATGGCTGCCTAGGTCCACAACATTAATATTCCTGCCTTGAAAGATTCCGTTTGAGGTTTATTCAAGGTCACTCTATGCATGCATGTGAGCAAGATGAACATGGAATATTTGAACTTTCTAATTAACTAAGAGGGATATCTTAAAAGAAAAAGGGTTTGAACAGCTTATATGATCTACTTCAACAACATGGTAAATTAGGGCATCCATCCCACAAAAAAACCTTGAGCTAAAAGCTGGAAATGATAAGCTTTATGTAACTGGGCATGCAAGCCAAAAATGGGTTTTCTCTAAATGATCAATTTTCACTTTGTTGTTATGATCTTGTTGTGTGGAAGCAGTGCAATCTCGATTTGAAAAGACAAAGTACGTACGTACAGGGAGATATTACTGATCAATCAGGGAAGCTCTCTTATTTTGAAAACAGATCATGCATTTAGTGATAGAACTACTGAAAATTAGAAAGTTTAATATTAGTTACTGCATGCGTCATTAACGTCGACGTCGATAGTACTGTTGGAGTTGTTGAGTATTATGCAGAGTCTTCATGGTAGGCGATGCCGACGTTTATTAGTCAATGCTTTTTCCCATTTTTCAACCTGGCCTACTGCATGCTACATTGAAAAAGAAACCTCATGTAACGCAGTTTCTACAGCATGCAACGACGTAAGTAACCATTCTTTGTAGAATAGGCACATGCATCAGACATTGCACGTAGGTTGATCACAATATACGACGATCGAGCTGAAGATAGCTATAGTTCAAAGAGAAACATGCAACCAAAAGGTTGATTGACTACAAGAAAATATATAATATATATGGTGGCTGCGGACAAATTGATCGATTTCAGTTTTCAAAATTAAGGTGTTTTTATTTAACAGTTGGGTTCAGGAGGATTATGCTTTATTATTATAAGCTTTTCACGATCGACAGAATTCATAGGATCATTTTCTTTGTGTTAGGAATGCACACGGTACGTAGCTTGAGTAGTGTATATAGTACAACTCGAAGCTTCTTCTAATAAATTATAATGCTTTGTTTATTCCTTAAATATATATATATATATTTTATCTGATTATATGTACGTATATAGCAGATTTTCTAGGGCCTTTACTTTTTCTTGACTTGAACATAATTAATTAAGCACGTGTATGTTTTATTTACCTCAAATACCAAGTAATTCCACCGAGAATACGAGTTTGGTCATAAGTCACCTTTGCCTTCTGTTCAAAACGCAGCGGTTTGCTCACAGAATTGTATATATATATATATATATATATGCTGACTCTTAAATGGCAATTAGGATTGGATGGTCAACATGAACGGCTGAATTTTAGCCAAAAGATCGATCAATGTTAACTACCAATATTTCAAGATTCACAGCCAGGGCTTCTTTAATTACTGCATGTACGTATATATATATATATAAGAGAGTACTATTGCATGCCAAGAATTCCTGGCCGCCGAGTGATTTGACTAAATTGAAAACTTAAGTTTGAACTAGTATGTCCCAGGGCATTTGGTCTAGTGGTATGATTCTCGCTTTGGGTGCGAGAGGTCCCGAGTTCGATTCTCGGAATGCCCCCCAGCTAGCTATGCGTTACTTTTTAATTCATTCCAAGAAAAAACTATTCGATCCCCTCACATTAGGAAGCAAACCAACCACATGATTAATGATGGCAGCTGTATATATAGAAGCTGCTATTTTTGTAAGACATATTGTATTATATATATATAGAGAAATAATATTTGCAGTCGTGAGTGTGTAAGCGTTGTACAGTCACTTTGAAAAAAGTAAATAAATATGAGATCCATATGAAAAAAAATTAATTTTTTATGAGTGGACCCACTCTTTTTTAAAACGACTGCAAGGCGCTTGCGTATTCTACGACTGTATATAGCATTACTCATATATATATATATAAAATACAAAGACATGCATATATATTGGGGGAGGGGGTTATGAACTCCAAACACTATAAGAAAACTGTTTATTTGTAGCTAGTTATTTCCTGCGAAAATGATTATTTTCTGTCACAAATGCCTGTTTTTTTTGTAGTGAAACTTCTATTTTGAAGATTGAGAGTTATGTCAATCAGGCTACAGACCTTTGAGAATATATGTAGATTAAGATTGAATGTTTGAAGATCGGGGGTTATGCAACAGCATATCCTGGCCTGTATGTAATGTTTGATGCGGCTGTTCTAGAAATTAAGAAACATAATACATGGATTTGAAATTTTAAAATCTAGCTAGCAGGCACGGGAGGTTGCGAAATGGGAAAAATTAATAATATTGACTAATAGATCTAGTCACAATCGCTTACCAATTACCATTGAAATTTTAATTACAACTCCTCCAACATAAACAACGTCATTGATCAATCACGGACTAGGATTAACTAAAATTAAACTTCCTAATTAATTTTAGAAGTCCGAGAAAATCATTAAAATGCATCCGTACGTTTTCACAGGAAATCTTACGGTTGAATTCATGTAATAATTAATGGTCAAACCCTACGATTGAATTCATGGCCAGTCCCAGGCCGGAATATTGAAATTAGAGGGATATTAATTAATTCCTTAAATACTTGATGATCATGTTATTATTATTATATATAAGATATTTTGTAGGGCCTAATTTTAATTAATTAATTAATTATAGATTAACAAAATTTCTACTTTTTTAAAGCACGTGTTTTGGCTCAAATACTAAGTTCCACGGAGAATCCATCTTGGTCTTGAGCCACGTGACGACCTTTATAATTTGGCTTTTGCATAAAAGTAGATCAAGAAACGTAAATGGACTTTTCTCATCATAAGTGGCAACCAGGATTGGATGGTCAACAATGGCTGATGAGTATTATCCAAAAAGAACGTTGACTACCATTATTAATCCAATATTATTCATATATAGCAAAAAACTAAAATTAAGGCAGCAGACCCGAGGATTAATATTTTACTGCATGTATACATAGAAGACTAGTACTGCTTCCCAAGAAGTCCCCGAGGGAGTGGACTCACTAAACATGATCAGCCACATGCTTGGCTAAATGAATGGGGCAGATCCCAATGCAACTAACTTTTTTTTTTTTTTTTTGGTTGTCTAGCTTGTTCAGTACCAAATGCTTAATTCATTAATTATTCCAACGAAAAGGAATCGTTGCAAAAAGAAACGCAAATGGCCATATCTGTTGTACTTGCTTGGAGTCATTTTAGTGGGGCTGAGTAGGAGGAGCCGTTTCCAAGTTTGGAGTCGGAGTGAAATTTTTGTTCCGACTCTGACTTTGATTGGAATCGGAGTCTGACTCCCTATTCGGAGTGGCTCTGACTCCGACTCCCTATTTGGAGTCACTCCAAACTCTGACTCCATTTTTCGACTACTTCGGAGTAGGAGTCGGAGTCGGAGCGGATGTCGGGCGGAGTTGAAAATTTTAAAATTTTGCACAGCCCTACATGTTAGTCTGCAAAAACTAGTTTTTTTTTTTTTTCTTTTTAAAGAGGGCGGAACCTCTACATTTGTTAGATGGCCTCACTCACGGGGAGGGAAACCCGTGGTACATAAACAAATAAATGAAAAAACCAAAACGCCGGAACAACACATCCGAAAAAATGCAAAAACTCAAAATCCTCCTAACATCGTGCGATTGTCTAATAGAGAGAAAACCCAAAGCATCTAAACGAATAATACCCCTCAGTGATCTTGGTAAGCAAGCACCTAACCGAAAGTCCAATTGACTCCTGCTTCGCCTCTTATTGCCAGAAAATCCGCTACTTGGTTACATTCTCTAAATTGATGAACCACTTGAAATTGAATGCCCCCCAATTCCTGAAGAAGATCATCCCAATAATCCCAAAGATACTTGAAATTATAGCGCCAAGTATTCAATTAGTCCACCACTATCTTTGAATCACACTCCAGAATTACTGGTGTACATGCCATTGGCATTATTAAAATTGAGTTTTAATTTTAAGCTTGATTACCTTTAAATTAGAAGTCTTTCCCTTAAGTTAATTATCACTAAATATCATTGTTACGAGATTTATTATCCGGGTTTATAACAATTAATATTATAGCTGAAATCATGTATTCGAAATTTACACTAGTTGTGTCTAAATTGGAGTGAGTTGAATTAGGAGCTAGCTGATCTTCAAAATTAAAAATTTAGGATTCTAAAAATTAATATTTCTTCCCAAGATAGCATATTTTGGCCAATAAAAAATATGAGAATGTGTTTGAGTCAACAATATTGAAGCCAAACATGCATGAATTTGTACTTCGAAGGGCCAGTACTAGCATCTCTGGTTCAATGAAATCTCAATAAAAAGGATATATGCAAATGACATGAGAAGGGCTATTTCGAGCTAGAGAGAAGAAATGTACGAGCTTATAGAATGGAAGATAACAAGAGAAATCATTTATTCCATGAAGAGATCAAATTTATACTTTGTTAGTTTAAGGTTTTGCTTTTAACAACATTGATATATAAGGACAGAGTTTTCCTCCAAACTTCTTCCAACCCATTTTCAAAATTGATCTATATATTTTAAACATGTGGCCGCAAGCTGCATAGATATAGCTAGAGATACAGATCACTTTTTAAAGTTGAACTTTAAAATAAGAAAATTATATGTGCTTGTCATGTGCTAGCTTAATGGTCGACGCTTGTCTTATAGATATGGACGGGAAGCAGTTTCCTCCAACCCAATTTGGAGGAAAATTCTATCTGCTGATAAATAGAATTTTGGTACTTGTTTGCATGTTATATATTTTATTCAGAAGCCATTTTCAGATTCAAGCATCAATTTTTATCACAAAATCACCTTTTAATTTATGATAGAATATAATTTAAACAATGAAATTTACAACTCATAAGCAAATCATAAAGTTTATATAAAAGTACCTAAAAGTAAACACCTCTCAAATCTTACACTACTGACATGATCATCATCATCATGAGGAGCATTATGAGGTGATCTGCCAAAATTTCCGCAATATATAGCATTAATCTTAGTGCTGGAAAGCTGGCCTGCATGGATTCGCTCGCTTTACCTAGCAAGCATTGTTTTGTTGCGGATTTCCAAGATGATCAATGACCGCATAATTCGTACTGTAGGAATTGAAGAAACCTAATGTATCCTCGGAGTTCTTGCCGGTGAGTTCTTGAACGATGGCTCGAAACTCCGTAGCATTGCTAGCTTTGACCAGCACAGGGCTGGAAATGTACTTAATCTTGACAGGTTCAGATCCCTTCAGTTTGGTGGGCGGATTTTGTGTTTTAGGAACTTGTTGTACATGATATTCATGAGGACTCACAAGCTCGGTCTTTTCCATTGATAGATATGAAAAGGAGGGAAGGAGGCGTAGGCTTCCTTTCCAGCTTGTGCATTTCGTGCTTCCTTTTTATAGGCTTTGTGGTACGTAAGAGATTCATGCATGGTGAGTGAGAATTATAATTTAGGGACTTTATGATCAGAAACTTACGAATTAAGACTAGAGGGGAAAAGACAAAATGAGAAAAACAAAGAAGAAGACCGATGAAATTTGACGCAAGATCACCATGCAAGACTTGACTACCTTTGGGGGGTGAACTTCAAATGTCTAAAATGGCTGGCTATGTTGACATGAGAAATCACTGTTCATGTATACATTAAATTATATATAACAGACAGAGACTTCGATCTACCAAAAAATAATATTACCGTCTCCAATCATTAACGTCCAATATATATAATAAGAAGAGATCAGAAGCAACCGCATTAACTGCAAATTACTAGAAAACCAAAGAATCTTAACTAAAAGATATATAATCAATAACAGGATCTGAAATATTTATGAATATCCACTTCAATAAAATGGTAAAAAGAAAAAAAAAAAAAAAACCCATCTCTACTATATATAAATGCCATGGGGCATGAAATCGACTGGTCAAGGCTTAGATCAAATATTGTACTCTGACCATTGCTGAAAGTTTCATAAAATTAGGTGAAGTTTTTAATTAATTAAATCATGTGTCGTCAGTGATGGTACTGTTTGTGTGGTTAATTAAGTATATTCTAGGTAAGTCTACGCTTTTACCCATTTCTCAAATTCACGTGCATGCTTACATTTGAAAAATTCAAACTCCATGTGTTAGGCCTAAGCCCTCTGGGATGGCAGGCGGTTAAAGACTGAGAGACGGTTAACATGCGATGAAACAACTGAGAGCTGGCGGGCGAGTCAAAAGGCACTAGATCGTTATAAGATTCGAACCTCTTAATTAATAATACTTCATCCAAAATTATTGTTGAACAGTCTCCTCATGCACAACTGACACAAATGAAGATCCGAGTGAGATGTGTGCGCCAAATCAACCTAGTTAGCTGTTAAAATAAGCCTCTAGACGGGTTAATACCCTGTTAGCGGTAAAAACAAGTGCCCCAAATGGATTACTATGCGAAGTTCCAGAAATAAAGCAACGCCATATACATGAGTCCTAATCATATACATATAGATCCACAGGTAAGATTGTCACTTTCTCTCCATTCTGATTTTTTTACAAATTTTATATGAATAAATATAGATAGAAGTCACTATTAGAAGCATCTATTTTGTACATATGATGTGGCATCATCTAGACCACACATCTCTCCAAGTGAGTGTTGAGAACAATCAACTAGAAGCAGTCACGTAGTGAGTGCAAAGTGTACACTGCTATAATGGCTTCTCTCTAACATTACTCACTATATATATACTCATGAATCTAACTGAAACATCGGAGGCTTACTTGAGTCCGGGACTCCGAGCTTAATTAATTCCTCTTCTTTCGCGCGGGTTTATAAACATGAGTCAAGAGAAGCAGGAAATTAATTGGTTCAACACCATGTAACGCAGTCTCTGGCTCAAGATAACTGCGCATCATCAGATATCGAGGCTGAGATACTAGTACTACTACTGATCATAGGACATAAGTTCAGAGATAACTAATTAAAGTTGGAAGAACAATTAACCAAAAGGCGACAATTAGAAAATCATGCATCATGTGGCAGCTTAATTAGGTCAATATTTTAATTTCAATGTTCAAAATTCACGGGTCATCATTTAGACATGACTCCACAGTACAGCTAGCTAGTCTTATAATATGCTGGAAGCTTCTAATTAATGCTTGTTTAAGTACATGAACTTATAGGAGATTTTCTAGCTAGAGGGACTTTTTCCTTTCTACTTTAACAGACAAACGAATTTTCTACTGATTAAGCACGTGTGTTTTACAGCCCCAAATTTCCACAAAGAATATTACTACGTACAGCTTGGTTTTAAGCCACCTTTGGCTCGTGTTCAAAAGCTAAGCAGCGGTGTATATACCCACATACACACACATACAAGAAAAAGAAGAAACGAAACTGGACTTTTCACCTTCATGCATGCTGACTTCTTTCTAAATGGCAATTAGGATTGGATGGTCAACAATCATGTTGAGTACTATACCATTTCAAGATTCACAGCAAAAACAAAGCAAAGAATTATTTTTTATTGCGCACACACACAAATATATTATATATATATATACACATATATTTTATATAGGTTAAGAAATTGGAACCGGCCTCCACCCACATGCAATTAACAAGTCTAGCTTCGAGAGATCAGTGGAATAAACTGGAAAATTAACTTTAAACCTCTCACTGAGAAGCCGACCAACTACAGGCATGCACTGACTTTGGGTAAGAAGGCAGATCTCTCTGGAAGTTCTCTTGGACAGGTATCCGATCGACCTTAACCGGCTATAAAAGCTTGAAGGTTGGGTATCTGGTTACCCAGTTTGTAACTAGATTTGTCGAAAAACAATTTTTTAATGTATTTAAAACCATTTTTAAAGATAAAACCTACGTCGTTTCATTTTATAAGTCTTTTTTTTTTTTTAAATGTCAAACCCGATTATAGGTACTGGGTTAATACCAGTACCCGCATCAGGTAGGGACGAGTAAAAGATCTACCTAGATGAACCTGAATTCCAAGATTTTGTACCGGAAAAGATAAGTGGTCGGATGCATAGCCATTTATGTGAGTGCCCCTCCAAGTGCAAGGGGACAGACCATCAATGGAGTTGAGTGGAAAGAAAGATGAGGAACAATCCATTGATTTCGTGAAAAAAATAGTTGTGGGAGTTGCAAAGTGCCAATTAGTCCAATACGTGGGCGAGCAAGCACCTTGTAGGAGGCTTGACAGACACATCTCAACGCAAGGTGGAAATGAGTGTCTCGCCTTATGGTAGGCAAGCTAGAAAAGCCACCTATTGTGAAGGCGAGAAGGAGAAGCTGAAAAGGTTGGCGACTTTGACACTATAAGAAAACTGTTTATTTGTGACAAGTTATTTTCAGTGAAATGATTATTTTAAGTTAAAATGAGTCAGTTTTGTTGCAAAAAAAAAAAAAAAAATCACAAATACCCGTTTTTCTTATAGTGTGATGAGATAACACCTACTGAGGCAAGCAGAGGTTATTCGCCCCAGGTCAGCGAAGATCTAGGACTAACTGGAGCAGTTATGTGAACTTTCAGGGATAACACAGAAAATACTCAAGAGAGTGGCAGTGTTGTACGTAGAGACATACAATCCATCTAAAGGGTCACATCTAGAATGGGTCTACAGAAAGGGTTATGACTCAATAGGTCATACTACTAAATCTAGTAGTATGACCTAATGCCACGTGGAAGACCCTTATTCAAGGAAGGACTGAGGAGTTGACAAGCCGTAAAGAGGTGCGGAACATGCCTTGGACGTATGTCTCTATCATCCTGCATATGGCAGTCGAGCCTAGAGGACTCTTATCCAAGAATACCTGGAGTCAAAAGTGTGTTAGAAGGACGTCTGACAATCCCACCCTATGAAAGGGATTTGAACATAGGACGAAATCTCACTTATGAGATCCTAAACACCTAAGATCTTGTGGAGCCGGATTCTTCAGAGGAAGTAAGGAAGGAGAGGCACAACAAAGTAGCAAACTTGACATTGTGTGGTAGGTTAACGTCTAAGATAATATTAGAAAATGTGGGATGAATGTTGTATGTAAGATGCATATGCATGTTCTATAACTTCTCCTTCCTGATCATGAATAAATCTAATTTTCGTCACTATGTTTATTCTTATATTTACTCTCTGTATTCTGAGCCTTTGAATGTGTTTATGGTTTTCACCGAGTTGTTATTTCTATGTTTCTTATTTAAGTGTGAGAGATCATATCTTGGTGTGAGAGAAACGTGCGTCAATAATCATGGGATGTGACGGAGTTCCCAAGACCATTGCTGTGAGACGTTGTCATGTGGTAATTGGGGAAGGAATCATGGTGGACCCCAACAAGGTGGAGGTAGTATTGGACTGGAAACGACCTACCATCGTGCAGGAGATTAGAAGTTTTTTAGGGTTAGCTGGTTATTATTGTAGATTCGTAGAGGGATTTTCTAAGTTACTAAGCCCTCTAACAGTGTTGACCATGAAGGATGTTAAGTTTGTCTAGACTGAGTGGTGTGAGCGAAACTTCGAGGAATTGAAGAGGTGATTAACCACATCTTAACAGAGCAAGTCAAGCTCATACTGGCAAAGATGGCTACCGCTCAAAGTAGACAGAAGAGTTACGCCAACACTAGGAGGAGAGAACTAGTTTTTGAGGAAGGCAATTGGGTGTACTTAAAGGTATTCCCAATGAAAGGTGTTAATAGATTTGGGCCAAAAGGGAAGCTGAGCCTGACTCACTAAAAAATGAGTAGCACAAAGGCTATCCCAAGTGCAGGAGGATGTCGCGTAATAATTAAGAATAAATTCCTAGATCGTCTCCTCAGGGAAAGTTAATTAAAATCAAACTCGTTTAAAATGGTGAAAATATTCACAAAAAGAATATAAAAATGATGGTATGTGCAATGGATGGAAGAGTGCAACAAGAATGAAAAGGACACTAGTCATGGACTAGATTCATATTTTTGGATTTTTGAGTGTCGAAATGAAATGTAAAAGACTAACAAATTGAAATTAACAATAAAAGAATCAACTAAACTGAACAATCTTAATTAATCTAAAAATTAAACAATAAAACTGAAATTATTTAAGTTCTAATTAAATTTTAATCAATCTAATATGCAATGGAACTAAGAGATTAATAAAACTAAGCTAAGAATTAAACTAAATTAGAAAGTAATTGACAAAATACGAACTGAAAATTGGAAAGCCCCAAAATCAAGATTCTAGGATTCGTCCTTGTATTCAAATCATAAATTAAAAAAATTAATCCAAGGCAATTGTAATCACTGTTCAATGAAAGCTTAAAGAAGTGAGAAAAATAAATAACACAAAATAAATAAACAGTAAATAAAATGCCCAAAAGTCTAAGCCAAAAATCTCAAAAATATTCCATAAATTTTAAACTGAAATTAAATAAAAAGTAGGGAATGAAAAGAGCAAGCCAAATAAATGGAGATGGAGGTGGTAGGCAATGGAGGAAGCGGCTGGAGCGACAATTGGACTCTGGAAGAGTTCTTCAAATGTGCGGCGCTGCTCTCTAAAAGTTCCCAATTTCGTGCTAATGATATGCTTAAATATGGTAGGAAAGAAACCCTAATGTTTTCATATTCTCTCACACAAAATCGCTTAAATTTTAGAACTCAACTTGTTAGCCACGTACGTGCTTCAGGAGTTTGAATTTAGAAATTCTTATTATCGACAACTTTGTAGCTCTTTAAGATAGCTTTCCCACGCATTAAGAATCGTATTAATTCGATATTTGAGTGGAAAGTTATGATTAAACTACTAAAGTGTGTTCATTCTGTCTCTTAACTCATTTTAGACTCTGATCTGAATTACTCTCAAACCCCATCGTTATCCTTATTTGAAGAGTCATTCTATAAATTGGCCAGAGATGCATGGGCTAAAGTAACACCCTAGTCCTTAGGTTTCGACCACCACACCACTCAGCGTCACACACACCACTTGTCACTCACTTAGGAATCCTAGAAGAAGGTTCATGGGGGAAGAGGAAAGGTTGGTTAGGAAACATGCACCACATGCCACCCAAGTGTCTAGAGGAGAGGAAAGGTCTTGTGGGAAAAAGCAAGGGGTGACAACACACACATACACACACACACACACACACACACACACACACTCTCTCTCTCTCTCTCTCCATGGTTCTAGAAGAATCTTTGTGGGGAAGAGCACTACCACACACATCCCTACACGCCACGTGTCACTTGGCAAGCATGCACACGCCTAAGAAGCCCTAAGTTAGGATTAAGGTTTTGTCAAATGACCAACACGCCTAAGGGCACTTAGGGGATTCGGTTTTCTTAAACTAGAAGGTGAGCCACTTGTGATTCAAGCAATGGAAGTCACTTGGACTTCCCAAGAGAGGAAGGGGAAGGGTTTTAGCCAAAGCCATATGACACATGGCATACATGCATCCAACCCTTTGAGATTCCCTATGTCTTGGGAGTGTGGGAGCTTGAGGTTCTATATAAGGGGTAGCCCAAGGGCTGGCGCCCAAAGGAGACACACACCAAGGGGACACTCTGCCATTTGATTTTCGGATTCTCTCTCTCTCTCTCTCTCTCTCTCTCTCCCCACCTTGGGAAGAAATTCACAGCTTCACTTTCTCACAATTTTTCACCAACCAAACATTGTGTACATATAATCTACCTTCATCCAACCAACCCCAAGAGTGAAGAAGGAAGTCGTGAATCCACCCAAGATGAAGAAGCATGCACGATAAGAACCACTCGACCATTTTCATCCACACACTCACACATGGCTACTTAGAGTGAAAAGGGTGATGAAAGGGTTCAGATCCGTGTATTCACTTGCACAAACACGTTCAGGAAAGACTAGGATTTCTCCTTAAGAGAAGACTGAATCACCACTAGCATATACACTTGAGCATGAGACCTTTGAAAGGAAGAAAGACCATGACCACCCTTTTTAGTTTGAACTAGGGTTCCTTTCTCTATAGAGTTTTGGCCCTAAGAGTGAAGTCCAAATGCATGGAGAGCCCTTCTAGCCTTGGAATGGATTTCATAAGCCATGAGGGAGTAAACCCAAGGCACGACACACTCACACATGCACCTACTTGGATTCGGATTTTGTGTGTCACTTCGTCTAATATTGTTTAATATATTTTCAGCTTGCTTATATTGTTGACTCTTTGGATTTTTTGTAAGTAGACTCTCAATCTACTTTGGATAATGTTTGTATAAGCCACATGAACGTTGCATTCGTATTTGCTATCATACACATTCATTGATTAATGATAAGTTCTTGCTATGTAATTGGATTTGCATGATGATCTTGCTATGATTACTCGATCATGATGTTTTCAGATATGCTTAGAAATATTGGTTCAAGTTGTTGGTTATAACATGTTTTTATAAGTCTCAAATGATTCAGCTATGTATATGTTCAAGTTTAAATATTGTTCTTCCACTTTGGTATGTGTTGAATGCTATTGCCTATGTTTGTAACTGAGTATTCGAATATTCTAATATTTTCAAACCGTAACCTTAGATATTCAATTTTGATTTCATGATTACTTGACTCATGACATGTACATGTTCATATGTTTTATGAAAATAAAAGCGCTACAATTTTCATGTCACGTGCATTTGGGTTGTATACTATTTTTAAATAAAAGAGTTTGTACATGTTTTATAATAACCCCAAATGTTAGGACGGGGAATGTCCTATGGAACTCCTCTGTCCACTTTAAAGTATTTAAATTGGAGTCGTAGCCCTTGGTTCAACAAAGTAATGTCGGCGGACCTCGAATCAATCCTTGTGGAAAGGATACCGAAGCGGGATAGCAACTAAAGCTAGCGGGTGCCACATGTGTTATATGCAGCGAAGGTGAAATTGCGAACTGCTTCATAGTTAAGGATTATGACGTAGTCACCATGGTCAAGTGGGCCGTTGGATGATGCGGTAACTAGTGGAAAACCAATAGTGCATAGGGGAGCCGTGAGGTATCCAACTACATGTTACAAGAAGTGAATAAGGCAATAAGTTAGGGATGTGTTATATGTATATTGTTCAATGTGCAAAAATGAAAGAGATGTTTAATTAAAAATTAAGTTGCATAAGCCAAGTTTTGTGTCAAGTACATGTCCATGCATTCATTTCATGATTTGCCTTTATATGCCTATGTTATATTTTGTATGTTGTATGTTTACTTACTGAGATTTTTTGAAATCTCACTGTGGTAGTTTTCACAACCATTTCCAACCCAGAATAATAGAAGTTGTGGTAGGTACTCAGAACCTTAAGCAGGATGAATGAGATTAATAACATATTTGAGGACGAGTACACTCTTGAGATCCGCTACAATTTTGTTATTGTTTACTTAAGGACTACTTCCCAATGCCTCAAGGACATCCAAGATACTTTGAATAAGGACCATGACTCACCAAGGTCGTCCGAGCATGAGACGCACTCTCCTTAGGAGATCTTATGGACTTTGTAACGGACTATCTAAGACAAGCATAGGAGTACACCGTAGAAGCCCAAAGGGTTGCTTAGAGTTTGGGAATGCAGCAACCCGAACCACCTCAAAGGAGAGGAGTCCTTTTATGTATCTCAAGTGAAGGGACGCTTGGATTTTTACGGGTCGCAATGTAAAACATTATCTATTTTGAAGAAATTGAACAATGAGATCTTTTGGGATAATTAGTTTTATGGTACCATGATATTTTACAAATTTCTCTAAATCTTACTTAGATTTACATGAATTTCTGCTGCGATTTATTACATACTGCTAGAGTACTATAGGTGCATTGTATCTTAACTGTCATGTACGAGGGTATGTAGGCTTGAGTTACATGTCCCGACACTTTAGTCGCTGTTAGTTTCCAAGTGGGAGCTGGGGGCGTCACAGGATGTGAGGGTCCTAGCAAACATGAAAGGGGACAGACCATTTGTAGAATTAAAGGAAAGACAAAGACAAGAAGCATTCAAATGGTCTTAGGAACTAGCAGCAGGAGACATCGCCTATAGCTAGTCCAACATCTGGGCAAGTAGGCACCACCTGGGAATCTAGCTGACATGTCTCAGAGTGAGGTAGAGATGAGGAACTTAGCCACGATAGATGAGCTCCAAAAGTCATCTTTCGTGAAGACGAGAATGAGGAGCTGGAGGGACAGATGAGCTCGAGCGAGTTACGCACTAACTACCTGAGTTAAGAAAGGATTATTCGCTAAAGAGGAACGACAACTACTGACATAACCAGTCATAGAAGATTTACAGGATAACACGTAAGAGTTTGAAGAAGTGTCACTAGCAAGAGCAGAAGCCCACGCTCCATCTGAAATATCACATACAAAGTGGCTCTACAATTGAAGGTGAAGACTCAACAAGTCATGTCCTCATGACCCAGAAGTATGGGCTAACGCCACGTGGAGGACCCTCGTTTAAAGGAGACTGAGGAGTTGGCAAACCGTAGGGCGTGTGGATCATGCCTTGGTCACCTATCTCTGTCAACCTGTAGTATTACAGGACAAGGATGAAAGACTCCAGTCATAGAAAATTTTTAGGATATCTGGTAGCCGTTCAACCATGTCCTAGCCCTCCCCTTTCCATTCCCGCCTTCCTCCACCCTTGGTTCTACCCAACCCGTGAGCTAAAACTCACTTTAGCCACTGCTCGGCCGTGCTCTGCCACACTCTATAGTGAAAATCCCCTCCTCCACCCATTCGCACGTCAAATATGCCACCCCTTAAAATAATCCCTATCGTTAGCCATTCTGCCCAAATTCATCTCTGCCACCATGCATCGCCACTGCTGCCGCCATGCTCCGCCCCTCTAGATGCCAAAACACGACCCGTGCACATGTACACTCACAACTTTCTCTCGATCCAAGAAGTACTCTAAGTCACCGTGCTTGATCATCCAGAATTACCCTTCTGTTGTTGTAAGTAAATTCCCAGATCGACCCTCAAATTTCTAACGTGGATTATTTTGTCATCTGGTTGTGGTTGCAGTCTGGCTGTGAATGAGAAGTGGCCGGGGGCCTTGTGAAGTGTTGGGTTATAAAATCTGCAGTTGTGATGAATGTCGGCCTAGGCCGAGTGGAGAGTTGGAAATCATGTGTAGTTTGGGGAATTGTGAATTTGCTGGAATTGTGACAACTATGATGTTTGTTTGTGCTATGCCATGCCATCCAATAACTACCTGTCATGCATTTGCATTTTTAAATTGTCATTATCTATCATAATTTTATTAATTGTGCTTTGCTCTATGCTATGCTGTCAAATCCAGAAAAAATTGTGTTTTGATGTCATTAAAATCTTATTTTGTGGGTGCGTGCGTATGATGACCCCAAACCGAAGTGGAAAATTATCTTGGTGGAGCTCTTCTATTCAATCAGGAGCGTGTAAAACTGAGTGACGTCCTCTGGGCTGTCCCTAGGCAACAGTTGGCTTGGTCAAGAAGGTAACGCTCTTGGCAAGACCCCGTGGCCCCTTTGCTAGCAGGTTAGAGGATGTCTGGTACGTACGTGCAGGGTGTGGAGTTGGGCATCACTCGTTGCAAAGTCATATGCATGGTCGTTAACCGTGGTGTGACGAAGGAAGCCAGAGTGTGCGGATGGTTCTGAGGGGAGTACATGGTGCACACCATAATAAATGAATCTAAATTGGGTATAAATGAGATTTTTGGCGTGAGTGGCTTTAATTAAATGATTTTTTTTTTGGTAAGGTGACAAAAATAGGTATTTTGGGAAAGCCTCTCATGAATATTGTGCATGTTTGTTTGTATGCTTCCATGTTTGAAATTCCTGGTTGTTGATCTGTGGATTAATTTGCTAAGATTGCGATATCTCATTATGGTGTTCCCACCTATGGTTCTGTTTCATGGAATTGTAGACTTTTATGCAGAGGAGGGGTTTGAGCTTGAGGGATCGACCCCACTTGAGGAGTGATGACTTGTGATTTATTTTTGTTATTGTTGGTGGAGCTTTATTTATTTTCTTTTAAATAAGCTTGATGACTGTATTAATCTTATGGAGGACTTTTTGTTGGGTTGCAGTTTTTTTTTTTTCTAGCACTTAGTTTTAGACTGCTTTATTATTTTTCCGTTGCGTTATAAACTGCACACATATTGTATGTTCACACACACTTGCACTTGGCGATGGGGTGTGTGACCCGAGTTGCCATCACCCCGATTTCGCGACTCCTACCAAATCACACGTGGGGTTGAGGGCGCCACAACAAATCTACACAATATCCCATCACTTCACACAACACACAACTACATCACAAACTGAACAATAATCCCATCACTTCATACGGTATACAACCACATCACAAAACTAGACAATAATCTCATTACTTCACACGACACACATCCACATCACAAACTGCATAATAATCCTATCACTTCACACCTCACACACCCACATTACAACTACACAAATGCCCCATCACTTCACACTGCACATAGCCACATCACAAATTGCACATTAATTCCATCACTTCACATGGCACACGTAACACAAATCCGTAGTCCTTAGGGTGGTGATGTGGTGTCTCAGCTAGAGAGAGAAACATTGTGTGTGTGTTGCTAGACAGAGGGATAGACAGTATGAGAGAGAGAGAGAGAGAGAGAGAGAGAGAGAGAGAGAGAGAGAGAGAGAGAGAGAGAGAGGCGAAGAGCACAAGAGGCCGAGAGATGGAGGAGCCCACTGTAGCAGCGCTTGACAGGGAGGACTAGAGTAGGGGTGGCGGTTGAGGCTAGAGTTCGAGCCAAAAGTTTTGGGGTTTAGGATGGAGAGAGGGAGGAGAACATCGACAACTCCAAGAGGCGGAGTAGCTTACTGGCGTGAGGTGGTTTGGCAGTAAATATATAAAAAAGAGACAAATTTTAGAAGGCGATATTGCTACAATTAGTGATGAACTTGCTTTAAAAAAAAGATTTTAGTAGCCTATATGCCTCGGAAGGGTTATAATTCTGAAGATGGAATACTCATTAGTGAGCATCTAGTATATTGTATATTTATACCTCTTTTCTCATAAGAAAATATACTATTCAAAGTTCAAACCCATATGACAAGCCACGGCTCTAAATAAATTATTAACAAAAAAACCACATCAAAAAGTCCACCCACCGCGCAATTTAGACAAAAATAGCAATATCTTAATAGATAAACTAACGCCCCAGATGGTGAAAGAATTGGCATATGCCACGAAAAATAGACTAATACAGCCATGCGTTTAGATATCCACTTGTCTAAAACAACCTATAGGTGGTAGAAGTTGAGTCATTGATGTGAGGCGGATCTAGAAAAAAGGGACCTATAGTTAATCTCAAAAAATTATTTGTGTATATACTGAAATGTGAAATCAAAATAAGAAAAAAGTGGTTGGAAGACATAGAAAATAAGGTAGCATTTAAAAAGTTTTGCTTGCACAAGACAAGCCTTGCTTGTAAGATGGAAGACCTACTTATATAATTTTCAATCCATTAGAAGTACCTTCTCGGGTGAATGTAGGACATAATTGAATGCTTGTTTTTAATTAGATGGGGATCAGCTAGGTAGACATTATCGAACATTTGACGAGAAATGAAAGAGGCTTTAAGAAAACCAGTAAGCTAACAGTGAATTTATGTATATTTATGCCCGAGTAAAAAAGAAAAAAAAAACAAAAGAAACAGTTGCTTGAACATTACAAGTCCATCGACAGCAAGCATATCATACAATATATGCTTTTGCGCCATGACAATCTCACTTGAGTTACAGAGACAAACACATTAGTACTGTCTACTGGGGTCTCCAGCCAGAACCACATGTGCAAGTCCTCCTGCATGTGGCTTGGTATGGGAGGAGGCAGAACTGCACATTTTTGTGTACAAAACATTGTCCAAGTGAATAGGCAGCGCCTACCAATGAAAGCTTTCTTGAAGAGGCTGGGCTGGTTCTTTCTCGGCATTTGCCTTTTAATTAGATGTTGGGGCTAGTTAGGTCCTAGGAAAGTATAGGCTGGCTTCCATCTCTATCTTGGCCGACATCCTAGTCCTAAGGAGGTGTGGAGTTCTGGGGCAAGCACCGATCCAATGCTATTAAAAATATATAATGATGACACATGAGAGGTTCAAGATTCAAGGTCATAAAAGGAAATAAAAAGTTCTACCATAGGTCATGAAACAAGAGAAATTGCTATTAGATTCACTGTCCAAACCCATAAAAGAAACACAATTATACATAATTTCAGTCGTTTCTTGTTAACAAAACCATTATCGTAATGGTAGTAATTTCCCTAGCTTTTGTAAATGAGTCACACTAATTCTAGTGATTTTCATTAACCATATTTGAAAACATTGTATAAAAGGTTTCGTTCTTTACATTGAAGTAGTTCCTTGAATTAGTGAACTTATAACCTTAAACCCGCAACAATCTTGACAACCAAAATGCCCCACTACCTCACAACAAAGAATCAACCTTCCTTGGAAAGCTTGAGTAGACAAATGGTCTTCCATGGAAATTGCTTGCCATTAGATCTTCTCATGGCTCGCACATACTAATAAGAAGCTATTTTCTACTAGGGCTAAGCCTATTATTATAATAAATAAAATTTCCGTTTACCTATGAAAAATAACTTCTCTTCTATAGTCTACCAAAGGGTAGTGGGACAGACCTGTTCTTTATCACACATCATTGTGTCCGAGCCTAGACGTAATGGTCTTTCTGGATTAAGAACCTAGTAATGTACATGAACCAAACAATAAGGCAACAATTTGAGAACCCAGAAAGAACACAAGATCAAAACCAAGAAATTGACTTTTGATTCCCTAAGAGGGATTTTCGAGTAATCTCCAAACTCTTTACAAACAATGAAAGTCAATTCATAAATTTTCCAGTTCCCTTCCATTTACAAGAGTCTGTTATTTATACTAAGGCTACACAGTAAAACGCAGCCGTTTAATACAACTAATCAACTAAAAACAACGGCTATTTACAATTGCCAAAACGCGCCGTATCATTAAACTGAATGCACCGCTTCAAGTAGCCGTTTCACTTCTTCAAATTTAAATGCAACGCACCATTTCAATCTTCAAATAGCCGTTAAGCCCACAATTTCTTCATACTTCTACCACTTCCTATTGCTTCTTCAGAAACTTACCCACGACAAATTCTTCTATAACTTTTCTAAAAGAGAGAGCCATTACATTCCCCCTCCCTTAAGACTCGTCCACAAGACATTATTAGAAAAAACTTTTCCTTTTAGAGAACCTTACCCACTAGGTGTTGATAAAGACCCCTCATGTTCCATAAGGATTCCCAAGAACTGTCCTCAACAGGAGCTCCCAACCACTTGACAAGGACCTCAATAATACACTGATTACCTTGTTTCCTCATCCTACTCTCTAAAATTAATTCAGGCTTTGGTTGAATTTGTCCAACTGCATCTGTTGGGGGAAGAGTTGGCAGTGGAGCAATGTCTTGACCTAGTTTCTTTTTTAAACATGACACATGGAACACAGGATGTATGGAAGAAGAAGATGGCAACTGTAACTTATAAGCAACAGATCCTATCTTTTCCAAAACCTTAAAAGGTCCATAAAAGCGAGGAGCAAGTTTCATATTATGCCTCAAAGAAACTGACTTTTTCTGTAGGGTTGTAATCTCAAAAACACCCAGCCACCAACTTGAAAACTCCTCTCAGACCTCCTTTTGTCGTCATAGTACTTCATTTTGTGTTGAGCCTTATGAATGTTTTCCTTTAACAAGGATAAAATCTCCTCCCTTGACTTCAATTGGAGATCCACAACTTGATTACGAGTAGTACCAGGCAAATATGACAACAACTTAGGTGGGGAATATCCATAAAGAGCTTCAAATGTAATAATAGTTGTAGTAGAGTGAGTTGTAGTGTTATAACACCACTCAGCCATAGATAACCATGCAGATCATTCTTTAGGCTTCTGTCTAGCATAGCATCTTAGATAAGTTTCCAAACTTTTATTCAATGCCTTAGTTTATCCATTTGATTGTGAATGGTAGGCTGAGCTAAAATCCAATGAAGTACCCTGCAAAAGAAACAATTGCCTCCAAAAGGAGCTGGTAAAAACTGGATCTCTATTCGAGACTAATGATTTAGGCAATCCATGGAGTTTAAAAACTCCAGAAAAGAAAACTTGTGCAACCTTAGTGGCTGTGTAAGGATGTGGTAAAGGAAAGAAATGAGCAAACTTTGTTTACCTGTCAATAACAACAAATACCACATAATAGCAGTTCGATGATAGCAACCCTTCCACAAAATCCATAGAGATATCATGCCAAGGAAGATCTGGAATAGGTAATGGCTGTAGTAAGCCATGATATTGCACATTTTCATGTTTATTAACTTGATAGATTTCACACTCTTGCACCAGTTTCTTAATATCTCGCCTCATGTCTTTCCAAAAGAAATCCAACCTAGCCTTTTTAAGAGTTCTATGGTAGCCTACATGGCCTGCCTGTGGGTTATTATGAATAAATTGCAAAATTTTTGCCTAGAAGGGTGAATATGGTATCACAACCAACCTTCCATTCCTTAACAATAACCCTTGCTGCAAAGAATAGTATTTAGGACCCTCTTGCCCTTGTTGTAACTTAGATAAAATCTCATAAGTTTTGGGACACAAGGAGTAACTATTTTTGAACCCCCTTTCCAGAGATGATGTGGCCCAAGTATTCGATTTCAAAGGTCCCAAATTTACACTTTGACATCTTAGCATACAAGGTGTGTTGCTCCAATACTTGCAAAACAGATTTCAAATGATGAACATGTTCTTCTATATTTCTACTATAAACCAGTATGTCATCGAAGAAAACTAGTACAAACCTCCTCAAAAAGGGCTTGAATATGTCATTCATCAGTCCTTGGAAAGTTGCTGGTGCATTGGTAAGCCCAAAGGGCATTACCAAGAACTTATGGTGCCCTTCATGAGTTTTAAAAGCTGTTTTGGGAATGTCTTGCTCTCTCACTCTGATTTGATAATATCTAACCCTCAAATCCAACTTAGAAAACACTTGGGCACCAAAGAGTTCATCTAACAACTCATCAATGACAGGTATTGGAAACTTATCTCTGATAGTTACTTGATTGCGTGCACGATAATCAATGCACATCCTCCAAGTGCCATCAGCTTTTTTAACTAGTAAAACAGGTGATGAGAAAGGACTTGGCTGGGTCTCACCACCCTAGAAGCCAACAAATCTTGAACAATCTTCTCAATTTCTGTCTTCTGGTAATAGGGATACCTATATGGCCTAACAGAAACAGGATTTGCCCCTTCTTTAAGATTAATAGGATGTTTAAAAGCCCTATTAGGTGGTAAGCCCACAGGTTCAGAAAAAACCCTAGGATATGTATTCAATAACTCTGATACCACTTGTAATGGTCTTTCTGGATTAAGAACCCAGTAATGTACATGAACCAAACAATAAGGCAATAATTCAAGAACCCAGAAAGAACACAAGATCAAAACCAAGAAATCGACTTTTGATTCCCTAAGAGAGATTTTCGAGTAATCTCCAAACTCCTTACAAACAATGAAAGTCAATTCGTAAATTTTCTAGTTCCCTTCCATTTACAAGAGCCTGTTATTTATACTAAGGCTACACACTAAAACGCAGCCGTTTAATACAACTAATCAACTAAAAACAACGACTATTTACAATTGCCAAAACGCGCCGTATCATTAAACGCAACGCACCGCTTCAAGTAGCCGTTTCACTTCTTAAAACTTAAACGCACCATTTCAATCTTCAAATAACCGTTAATCTTCAAATAGCCGTTAAGCCCACAATTTCTTCATACTTCTACTGCTTCCTACTGCTTCTTCAGAAACTTACCCACAAAAAATTCTTCTATAACTTTTCTAAAAGAGAGAGCCATTACAGTAGATAAATGAGGTTTATGTTTCTTTCACCTGCAAATGAGATGAACTATTGTTAAAACCAGATTAAAATGTCATGCTCGTACAACCAAAGCACAGAAGTGTGATCAGATGCAATATGAAGTTGCTCAATAAAATGGTTTCATCATCTCAACTTCTGAATTTAAAGATCTAGTACCATACGAATGCAATCACAGTTAAAAGAAGCAAACATATTTATTCTCAATAGGCTTCCATTGATTTGGAGAGATGGAGCAACCCAAGAAATCAAATATTTAGCAGTTTTGGGTTGGCATTAGGACGAACTTCAAGAAATATGAATTTTTGAAGGAAATTTACTAAAATATTTTAACTGTTACCTCAGTGAGGCAAAGGCTAGACTTGTAACTTCAAAAGAACACGGCTTCAAGGATTCTTTCCCAACCAAAAACCAGCAGCACCCAGTCTACCCATGAGGTCCATTTGGGCAGAGCCCTCCCCCTGTTTCAACCAACTAGCCCTCCCTTCTTCTTCTATATCTATCAGCTCTCCTCTCTCTCTCTCTCCATCAGCATGTTCTTCTGTGGCTGACCAACCATTCTTACGGCTTTCGGGTATGCCACGTCGCATTCCAGATTGTTATTCAAAGAAGAAAGGATTCACACCTTCCCTCAAGTAGACAGGTGCTCTTGAGAGCTTGCTTGATGAGCTTGGTGTTCCACTGGCTAAAGTATCATCATCAGTTTCACCAGATGGAAAAGGCACCAACTTATCCAACCACCTTCAACACACAAGTGTCTTTCAACTGATCATGGATGCTAGTGTGGCCAATGCGTCAGCAAACTGATTCTTTGTCCACCACTTTTCCCATTTTCTGAACACGTGAGAATAACACTCATCCACGTGAACCCCATGTGCCACACCTTCTGGACATTTTGCAGCCTACTGCCACCCATAGAGAATTTCCCTCTTCTCAAACACCTCTTTTCCTTTAATTTACTGTTAGTTTTTCTTTTTTCACTTGTATTTTCAAGGAATTCGGAGCTCATATTTGCGCCAATCCACCAAACTCTGCGTGACTATGTGTCTTGCTGAGAACCTCTGGTGTCCGGCTCCACCATATCCTCATCAGTGCTAGATCCAGTTCCTTATAGAGGATGGTTCACAGAATCTCTACTTTTTGTGTGTTTTTGCTAGGAGCTTTGAGCTCCTACCGACAATGTTGGACTAAAGTTCAACAATAACTGCTTCAATCGGGCTTCTACAGATTGCACCCCACAGCAGTCCATTAGTAAACTTTCAAAATCCACCCTAGTAGTAAGACCTCTATGTAACACCAAGAAACATGGAATTGGCCTGATTTATTTGGAGTCATTTCCTGATTTATGATTGATTATTACCTCACTTTGGGCTAGCTGCTTTGGAGTGATTGTCAGGTTCTCCTACCGCACCATTTGTATTTATTGACTTTAATATAATTGCTACTACATAAGAAAAAAGGAAAAAAAGACACTAGCCTCATGAAACTTCTAATGACCTTCTGTAACTTCTGCCTGAACTTGATATATCTCCATTGATGAACCACTTCAATTCAGGTTATTAAGGCCATTTCCTCGTAATTGCAAAAAATAGCATAAGTTTATGGCATGAATCTAAGTTTTTTAAAATAGTCTTCATATAAGCTTACTACACCTTGAAAGATGCTTTTCCAAGTGTTGATGGTGGAACGTTCTGTCAATGGGGGAAGGTTTTTGGTGACAGGACCAGGAGATATCAGAAGTGAGAATGCTTGAGCTTAGTTCTGGAGTTCGAGCATTGAAAGTGAATTCAGCTATCCAAAGCCCAAGTGGAAGCGGCTATTCTGACCACATCATTAGATACCAAAATAACTTAAGTCAACAAGAAATACATTAAAAAAAAACTATACAACACAGAACACCACATAAACAGTATAAGTAAAAATAAAATAAAAGATCAACTGAGAATGGTGGTTTTCAAAGCGAAATTTTGAAGAAATATCAAGCTTTCTCCAACTGCAGTCTGGTTGACATCAATTAAGTTCTTTAATCCAAATCTAAATTATTAACAAAGAAGCTAGCATAGAAAACTGAGAGAAAAAATGGTCAAGCGAGGTTTTTTATTTTTTATTTTTATTTCATTATTTTTTTTATTTTTGGATAGGTTAACAGCAGAATAATGAGAGAGGGGAATGAAGGCTAAAATCGGTTTTTACAGCTTTAGAAAGGGTGATACACTTCACTTGACAACAGTGGAAGAAAATATATATTTTTTTTATCAGTGACAGTGAAAGAAAATATATTGAGCCTGAATTAGTGATGGTCAGAAGGGAGGCATAAATAATGTAGAGTTTGCATCAGTTTTTTTTTTTTTTTTTTAATCAGTAGATTACATATCAGGCTATTTAATAAAAGCTAAAAGCTATAGATTATATCACAAACCAAAAGCTATAATGTAAATATGTTACAAATATACATGTCAGAGTGAAGAACATTTATATACCAAAATAGATTCAAAATTATAGTTTCCTTCTGTTATTATGGATGGAATATCCGCAAGGTCATTGGATCATAACCATGGTCCAAGAAGACCCATGAAGCTTTGATGTACTGCTTTCACCAACTTATCATGTGTCTCTGAAAGTGTTGCTAAATTAATATTTACCTGAGTGCTTGAAGCTCCTTTTACCCTAATTAGTTTGATCATTGATGCTGAAACTCCAAGCTAAGTTCCTGAACATTTTTTATCTAGAAGATTTCCAAGGCTTTTCCATAAAATCATACTTTTTAAGGTATCCCTAATCTTTGAGATAAAGCCCTAGGTATTTTTCATGCAGCAGATTGTGAAGATGACACTTCTAGGGAGTAAAAAGCAACCTGCTACTGCTTCACATAAAAGTAATCCATTAAGATTACTGCACTGCCAACTTTCGCACGATGCTTCAACTTCATGTTCAATACCAGGAATAGCCTTCATACATAACTCTAAGGCTTTTCAAGAGAGGAAGGTTGTAGACCATCGGTAGACAGCAAATCTACTAACATGCTATTAGTGTAAGAATCTGTTGTGAAACCCCTCTCAGCCATTACTTGAAGAAGTTCTATTGCCCTTGATGTCTCTTTGTTTCTTAGACATCCTCGGATAATTGCATTATAGGTGAAACTATTTGGTGGGCAGTCACTTTCATCCATTCTTTTGAGTAACTCCCTTGCTTCATCCAATAATCCTTCCATACAAAGTCCATCAATCATTGAAGTATAGGTCCTAACATTGGGTTTTAAACCTTTTTTCGAGAGACCAGAAAATATTCCCCTTGCAAGTTTGAGTTTCCCAGCTTTGCACATACCATCAATGAATACACTGTAAATCACAATGTCAGAATCCATCCTATTACTTTCAATTTCTTTGAAAAGTTTCATAGCCTCATCAATATCTTGATTTTTGCATAGCTTATCCAGCAATGTGGAGTAACTAAAGATATCTGGAATCTTACCATGAGCTTCCATATCATTAAGAAGCTCTTGTGCAGCTTTAAGTCTCCCAACAAGGCACATGCCACCAATAAGAGTGTTGTAAGTTACAGAATCAGGAACCAGCCTCCTAACAGACATTTCTTCAATAAGAATCATGGCCTCATCCACTCTTCTACTCCTGCAATATCCTTTGATCAAGATGTTATAGCAACAAGCATCGGGATGGCAACCCCTCTCAACCATCACATCATAGACTTTTCTGGCCTCATCAATCTGATCCCGCATACAGTATGCATCCATGAGTGTGCTATAAGTGACTATATCGGGCTCCAAACCTCTCTGAATCATTACTTCAATCACACATTTTGGTTCAACAGTCATTCCTTCTTTACAAAGCATCTCTGTCAGCATACATATAATTCTTAGATCTGGTACAACGTCCCTACTCTCCATTTCCTTCAAAAAACCTGAAACTTCCTCCCACTGATACGAATTGCATAGCCCATGAATCAAGGAATTACAGCTGACAACATCTATGGAAATACCTTTACCTATCATTTCTAACAATAGATTCAAACCCTGAATAACTTTCCCATCCTTGCATAGACGATCAATGATAGCGCTATATACAACTTTATCAGGCTTACAACCTCCTTCTTCCATCTTCCTAAGCATCCCAATAGCCGCACTAGTATCACCCATTTTGCACAACCCATTTGTTATCGTCCCATAAGTAACCATATCTGGCCAATACTCCATCTCCACCATTGCATTGAACAACTCCACCGCTTTCACTATTTTTCCATCAATACAAAACCCATTAATCAGAGTAGTGAAAGTCCTACAACCCGGCTCATACCCAAGTTTCAAAATCTTACCCAGTAAGGAAAACGCAAAATCCGAGCGGTTCAAGTTGCAAAAACAATTGGTCACAATGTTCAAAGTACAAACATCAGGCATAATTCCTCCCAAGCCCATTTGCTTATATAAAGATATCACGGCCGAAAAACGCTTCATGTGCGCAATTTTACCTAAAATCTGATTGAAATCCACGATAGACGGCCGGGAACCCATTTGAAGTAATTGATCGAATATGCTGAGGGCATCGTTAAAATTAGTCAGCCTACCATACTTACATTGTTCCCTCACAGATTTCAAGAACTGGGCCTGAGCATATCTTTTTGCTTTTTTGGATATTCTACTAGCACTGATGCTAGTAGCAGAACAAGACGTTTGAGAATGAAGGGAAGCAATCGAAGCAAAAGCAATTGGATAATTTGTGAAGAAAGAAAAAAGGCTAGTGGGTCTGTTAGTGGTACCGTCTTCAAGCAGAGAAGAACAAGGAGAAGCAGAAGCACATCTTGAAGCAGTAGAGACAAAAGCGATTCTCTGCACCAACATCATAAATCTACCCGTTTTCTCTTCCCTAATAACGTTTAGTTTTGGCTATACGCCTCTTCTGGGTTTTGTTGAGCCGAAAAATAGAAGGAAAGCAAGAAAACGAGAGGGTAACGTAAAAGCCTAAGGAAGCTCGCGGATGAGTTTTGCTAGAACCACTGTCACACTTCATACTTCGTATTTTTAAAATTTTTTAATATTTTTTTAAATTTATTTCAAATTTTTTATTCATTATTCATATAATAAATATTTAATAATAAAATAATAAAAATTTTAAAAAATAAATATGAAGTGTAAATAAGTTGTGAAGATTTATTATTTCAGAAATGAGTTATCCCTCCTCCTATCTGATTCCCTCTCTTAGCTCACCTAACCACGTCGTGCGCCACCTGCAGTCACCAGCCACCACCATCGGCTCTCCTAATGACGGCCACCTTCAAGCCTCCACAGCAACCCCCACGCATAGCCCCCTCTCTCAACCCTAAATGGATTCTCCTAGACGATTTCTCCCTCTCGTTGTTATAGCCATCGTCAACCTCCAATCCCACCGTCAGTACTAGTGGAATTAGCCGCATCGTGTACTCCTCCCTCGCCAAGCAACCCATATCACATTTGGCCTCTGTCTGTCACTGTTGGCCACCTAACAACGCCACCGACCACCTCAACGGCTCTTTCTCACACCAACGACCCTCTAGCCACCTTCGAGCCTCCACGACAGCCTCCATGCACAGTCCCTCTCCTCTCCTCTCTTGAAATGGGTCTCACATGAATTTAGTCACCATGCTGCCGTCGTACGCCAGTCCAACCACCACCAACGGGCCCCACGACCTCCCAACAACCCCACCATCTAACCCAAGTCACGGCAACTCCGTCCTCTCTCTCTATCATAGCTCACATAGCTCCAGTAGTTTGCCTTCCTTTGTTATGTATTTCAAATTTCTCCGCAGGGGTTGAAATTGGTCAATTTGCTTATTGAGAAATTGGTCACCCTGCTTAGCCACGTGAAGCGTGTTTTGGTTGATATCAATCCTTTTTCTTTTTCTAAATCCTTTCAATATTTAAAAAGAAAAAAATATTACAAATTTACTTAAAAATATTTTCTTAATTATTAAATAAATAAAAAATCGAGAGTAGCCCAAGCATTATTCACAAATTTATTTCCGGGTTCGACACTGAAAGTAGTTATTATTAGAACTGATTTAATTATTCAATTTATTTACACCTCTAATAATTATTTTATTAAAATACATTAATATATTATCTTCTTTAATTATCTTCTTTGTACTTCTAGCTTAGCTGATCATTAGCTTATATCGTGACCCATAAATTCACCCTTATCATTCATCATCAATGATATCAATTATGTGAAATTTAAGAAAATCAGCGCTTTATAAAATTAAAAAAAAAAATGAATTAAATCTAATTATCTTCAAAAGTATGAAAGGTAATATCCTCGTAATTTTTTTTCAACGTTTCATATTGATTCCTTTATTTCAAATCGGCAGTAAGATAGGGAAGTTGTTGAACACTGATACTATGCAAATTTTACGATATTACGCACTTTTTTCAATTTTGTAAGGAAAACATTAAACCCACCGAGATTTTTTCCGGTCCCGAAAGGCCTTTTTTTAAAAATTTATTTAATGATTAAAAATATAATTTTTTAAAATTATGTTGTGAATTTTTTATTAAATATATTTAAGTATATAAAAAAACGTATGGAAAAAATCAGGAGAATTTCTCTTGCTGTAGCCCGATCGTTTTTGTAATTAGTTACCCCAAGTTAATTTTATTGTTTAGATTTAAAAAAAAATAAAAATTGGGTTTTTTTTTCATGTTTGGAAAATGCCACGTGTACACGATCTTTTTTTTTTTTTTTCCCAAAAAGATAAAGGCCTACCGACCATTGTTTCTTTGATTTTTTTAGGTAAATAGTAAGAAAGATAATATATTCTACATCCATCTATTCCTTTACGATTTTTAGCTCAACGCCAACAATCATAAACTGGCAATGAGAAAGCCTGGTTCTGAATTATCAACTCCTTTTTACCCAACTGTATTTTTTTATTTTATTATCTTTTTAATTCTGCTGATAGCATATGTTCATGGTAAAGTCAGTGCCCTGACAGTGTCCAAGGCATTAAGATGGGTTGAAAATGAGTGTTGGTGTCATTTTACCTCACCAAATTGTATCTTCTTAGATGTTAAGATGACAAAATCTTCACAGCCAGCTTTCACCAGCTTTGGCATACTGAATAAAATGATACCTGTGAGGGGTAGGATCTCTTTTAAAGACATTGTACTTTTGAGCCAACATTAGACTGATAGAAACAATTTGGAAACCAACCTTCTTCATGAAGAGCTAGAAACAGGGCAACCAAGAAGATAGACATCTTTCTCATTCACTTTTCTTTTTCAACTTGAAAAACCAAAAACATAAGCGTTATGGAAATTAAAAGGCCACTTAACTTTAAATGAAAACTAGTAGTTTAATTACATATATCTCTTATACAATAAGTTCAAGTTGATGGCATGTATGATTTAGTTTTCATTTAATACTGCGGCGGAAGACATACTGCAGGCAGAGTCATGACCAAGATTCAAAATGACAAGATCCAGGGCGAGAATGCTGCAAGATGTCCTCCCCCACAAAATTATTTTATGTGATTTTCATGGCCACGAAGATTGAAGATAGTGTGGAAATTAAAAGCTCATGAAGCTGAGTTCAATAACCAAAGCAAGTTGAATTTAGTGTTATCACATTTCTTTAATTGTACAAAGAAATTGGTGTTGACTTACTGATATCAACCATTATCTTCAGAATTCAAACAATCGAACAATCAAATTTTACACACAAAAAAATCCCTTTCTACAATGCAATCACTCATCCATCCATATAGTTAAATGGTAAACAAAACAGAAAACAAACTCCAAACTGAAGTATAGACTATGTGGGAAAAAAGCCTCTCCGACTCTATGGAAGATTTATGTTAAATGCAACAAAAACCAAAAGTGTATAAATATGCCCTACAAAGGTGGGGAATCAAGTAGAGAGACTTGGTGCATACCGTTGAATCCTACCGTGTTTTTCCCCTTTAAAAAAACGCCTCGATACTGTACACTTGAGAGCCAGTCCTCTTTCTTAACAGGTTTTCAGAAGTATATCTGACTTGCATTCTAGGAAGCACCAACATGGCTTTCCCCAGATGAACCTGAATAATTCATTTATAAAGCAAGTGGGAAGTTAGGGGCTAAATGAAGGAATAAGTGAATAACATATAAATTGAAATTCAATGGAACAAACTAATTACAGAGAAAAGCCAACAGTCGTGTTGAGGCACTGAATAACAGTCCATACTAGCATCATATAGACGTGTAATCTACTATATGAAAAGAAATCAAAGAAACATAAATTATCACACCCCTTGTAGAAAGCAATCAAGTATCTTTCTTTTTATAGATAGAAAGCAATCACGTATCTTTTGAGAAAAGATATCTTTGATCATTAAATTTCATTTACGCTGCTAAAATGTTGAGAAATCTTTTCTTCAAATTGTTTTGTGGTTCTTAAAAAGATGTTTCTATCATCAAAGAAAGGAAATAATACACTTCAATTGATACACCACAATGACTAAATAAATTGGACAACTTCAAAGAATCTCAGGAAAAATTACATAAATTGCCTGGAACATCTTCAAGCAATTTGTTTTCTTAAATAGAGAAGACAAGCAATCCCATAAAATTACAACATAAGGGCCCAGCAATAATAAATCAACATCTTCACAAGAATATACCTTAAACAACCAATATGACTCACTATATCAACTCTAGAATTCACCTCTCAAGCAAGATTAATTTCCCAGATGATAAGCTACCAAACCATTGCTTCCTTGATCATCTACCTAGTACTGGATGCCAACACTTAAAAGATCCAATCATTGAAGGTCCATGGAAATCAGAATTTTCATCAGTGTTTCAAGTAACTTAGAAACCCAAACTTTTAGGGGAAAAATGTATCTCCAATAATAATAATACAATTAAAAGTATTTGAAGGGAAAAAATAATCATCTAATGAAATCATTAAAAAAAATAACTTATGGCTTATGCCATGGGTATTATGATTCCCATTTCCATTTTATCCTCTAATGAATGGTCTGTGGTCTCAGTTTCAAATGACATGTCCTAATGTGTGTATGTGTGTGAGTGTGGGTATTTGTGTGTGCGTTTGCATGCGAGTGGCCGAACTTGTGTGTTTTCTTCTGATATACAGATCATGTGGTAGGCCAGAATTTAGCCTGAGGTTTAACTAGGCTTAGCGGACTATTGTTTCAATCTCTTGGCATGCCACCTGGTGAAACCAAAAGGCTTTAACAATTTATTCAATTAAACCTAACTCTCATTGTTGTTTATCTTAAAACAAGGAAGCTACATTGATCTCCAAATAGCAACTCAGACCTTTCTCAAGAGCAGACATTTATGCATATAAAAACCTTAAAGCTTTCCGTTCTACAAGCCCTTCCTATCATGCTAGGTTGCAAATGGAAAGTCTCTCCACCCACAAATATGTTACAGCATATTCTTAGAATGTAAAAACACAGCCAGTTGTGCAGACCGTACTACTGTTGGCCTGAACTTCCAGAACCAGAACAAATATCTAATTGCAAATTATTTTCATGCCAGCTAAATCTAATTATGGTTTCCAAACCTTCAGTCTGGATCCATCTATTCTCCAAAATTCAACTCACATGTTCTTTAGTCCTCCTCCTGTCCTTGAGCACCTTCAAATGAACCAGGTCAATAGTTATTGGTGGAAAGATCTGACACCATTTCCCACAAAAAGTTACCATCTTTTCCACATTGATGCCACCTCTCACAGATATAATTATCCCTTTGGTCTTTGAACTCATCCATAAAGCATAATGCACCATAAAGCATACATATTGTCACAGATATCTTGTAGAATTTTCTCACAGCAAAATCACTTGAGTGCGCCCACACAACTCAAAGAGAACTTCTCCACCTACCCAAATTTGACGCTCACACCCTCCCTTTAGCGCAAACCAATCCTAACAGATATCTTGTAAACTCTTCCCCCTTCAGAATAAGTATTATCCACACCACACTTTAGGAGCCCTACTACACTTCAATTTTCCTGCTTCACATTTGAAAACTATAACCATGGTGCATTAAAATAGATTTTTACTATAAGCAATTTCTCACAAGTACTTTTTTTATGTGTACTTGCACCTATAGATTAATCTAAAAGTATCTGTTTATTTTAGAACGTCATTGTACAAAAAAGAGGGCTACAATGCTCTACATGTAACATTGTGTAACTAACTGTTTGAAACTACGCTTCCTCAGCCAAAGGAAAAAGTAGAGAAAAAGAAACTAACATAGTCAACTACCACTGGAAAGTCATAACTTCATATGATAACCCATATGATAAGTAAGAGTAGGTGGTGTATGGAATCTCACATTGCTTGGGAATAAGAAGTTCTTGCTCTTTATAATGTTCTAATTGGCCTCCAATTATATTTTTGACTAGTCCTTTTGGAGTATAGGTCATGTGGTTTTGTCATTCCATTGGGGTGTTACTAATGGTATCAGAGACTATCTCAACCAAAAATATAGGACTTGAGCCATGTCACCTACGACGGACGGCCTGACAAGGATGTCGGGAATTTAAGAGGGAGAGGTTGTGATACCACCCCTTATGATAAGTAGGTAGGTGCTTTATAGGATCCCATATTGCTTGAGAAGTGCACTTTATAATGTTCTAATTGGGCATCACCTACCCTTACTTATCATATGGGGTATTACAATCTCTCCCCCTTAAATTCTCAACATCCTCGTCGGGCCCGTCTATCATAGGTGGCGCGGCTCAAGTCCCACAATTTTAGTTAGGATATTCTCTTATACCATTTGTAACGCCCTAATAGAAGATCCAAATCATATGACCTATACTCCAAAAGGATTAGTCAATGATACAATTGGAACATTATAAAGAGTAAGAACTTCTCATTTCCAAGCAATGTGAGATCCCATACACCACCTACCCTTATCATATGGGGTATCACATGTAAGGACTTTAGCACTTTAATATTTCCAAAAAAACATATATGAAACGTGTGAATATAAAGCCAGGCAATCCTTCCCATGGTCAAGAAAAAGAAAACTGCAAGATTGCAGACATCATGAATAGAAACTATATGGGGATTTTGATCCGAGTACTACTTTAATGAAAGTCCTCACCTGGGTGATACTTTCACATGAAGCCTCAAGCAATGGTTGGCTCTCTTCTTCTTATACCACCAATCCTTCGTAATTCTTGCAAGTGAGAAGCTACCTCCCGAATTAATTGAAGCCCTTCCTCGCCGTTTCTGACTAAGTTAATGGTGTGCTCAAGAAAACTTCGGTCTGCCTCAAGTGCTTCCAATCTACCTTTCAAATCTGAAACCTCATCTTCAATAGAAGCTAAATCAGTTTCCCTATGGAGTACATAAGAGCCTTGCGCAGCACTATCAAATTCAACATTTTCCTTGCAAATGAGCTGAACTTGCTTGAGTGATGCTTGGGTATTCAGATTAGCACTGGATACAGATCCATCATGTTGTATTGACAAATCATCCTCTTCTACTGCTCCGTTTTCTTGAGTTTCCCCTTCAAAATTGGACTCTTTCAACTCACTTTTTCCATCTCCTCCAATTTTAGGATATTCACCATTTTCCAAGAATACACCATTACTAGATAACAGATAAAGCTTCTCCTCTAAATTCTTCAAACATTGCAAAACATATGACCTTTCATCTTCTAACTCAAATAATTCATTCTTCATGGCACCTGTATTGTTATTCCCCAGTTGGGTCTGCTTTTCTTCAACTTTATCACAGATATCAAGTTTGGCAGTAGCTGAGTTTCTAAGAACACTTGCACTATTCTCAACAAAAAGAGATTCTGAATGATCAATTCCAATATCTATTGCCTTCATATCACAAGTTTCCTCCGCCACATTCTCCAGAATTGATTCATTTGGATATTTATTCCTATAAAATTCAAGCTCGGCTTCTAGATCTTGCATCTCTTTTTCCTTCTCTGCAAGAAGGTCATTTGCTTTTTGCAGTCCTTCCATATCGTATTCGGATTGCTCTTCCATCAGTCGTAGGCATTGCAAGGCTTCCATATGGACGGTTGCCTTCTCCTCCTGCAATTTAGTAATCATGGCCATGGCCTGATTGACTGCAACAGCAGAAGCATTTCTTTCTTCTTCCAACTCCTTATATAATGCACTCATATGCTTCCTATCATGTTCTATCTGTCGTTTTAATCTATCAATCAAACTTTCACCTTCAAGTTCGCTGACAATGCTTCCATCAAGAGACAAGCCAGACTCGTTTCTCTCAAGTGAGATCCTTTTTTGAAATGTGCTTCCGTCCAGAGAGAAACCGGACTCATTTCGTTCAAGTGAGGTTCTGTTCTGAAGTGTGCTTCCATCCAAAGATAAACTAGATGTCTGAAGTGCACTTGCATCCAGAGACAAACCAGACACGTTTCGCTCAAGTGCGATTCTCTTCTGAAATGTGCTTCCATCCAGAGATAAACCAGACTCATTTTTTTCAAGTGAGACACACTTTTGAAGTATCTTCATTCCAGTAGAGTAAGAAACATCAGCAGTCTTCAATTCGCCAGTATTTACAGAAAATTTAGGACTCTTTTCATTCATTGATTGCTCAATCCCTCGAGTGCCAGATAACTGTGAGAATAAGAGCTTCAAATCTTCACTAAGTCTGGAAGAATCCTTCCCAACCCATTGTTCTACAAGAACACCAGACAATTGTCTTCCTCTATTGCCAACAGCTATCTTATAAGCATCACCAAGATCCAATAAGTCAGATGCTTGCTGAGCAGAGTCACCTGAAATGGGCTTTGTTTCTAGATCAAATTTGGATGATGTAGTTGGTGCAGTTCTTTCATCATTGATTTCCCCAAAGGACTCAAACTCCACCGCAGGTGTTCTCGCAACTTCATTGTTTCTTCTAAGATCTACTGAAAGAAACAATTCAATTTAAGATAGATAAAAGGTTAATCAAAATGGGTAAAGATACAAAGAATGGGCATTGCAAGTAAATAATTTATGATGCAATCCTATCGTTATGCACAAAAATTTGAAGTAATTAAAAATAATATGAGAAAGCACAAAACAAAATGAAATTCAAACTAAGATATTTTTTGTAAATTGAAGTATGACAAACACTTTAGGATGGAAGAGGGGTTGGTGAAGGAGATGAGGGCGGTGTAGATGCTCATAAACGCAAAAGCCAAATACAGACATATCAACTTCTATGAAAGAATATTAACATGTAGTTCCCAAGACCAAACAGTACCACAGAATGATAGAGAACACGAAAAACTGAAAAATTCTCAACTTACAGCATTCTTTTGATACTTCAATTGTGGTTTCCAGAGCATTTGATGATGGAGTGACATCATCAAGGGAAATAAGATCATTTGGAGCATTGGAATTGGCCTTGCTATCAGCTTCGGTTGGAGCAGGGGAACTGGCTTTGCTATTTGGTTGTTGCCAATTGAGTTCCTCTAGACCATTCTTAATAACAACAATTGTAGAGCCTGATGTACTGCCATGGACATCAATAGAATCTAACTGCACCAGCGAAGTTGATGAGGAAGCCTCAGGTGCAGAATCTGCAATTATCAGGTTCTCAGTGGCCGAAACATCAGCCAGAGTAATTATAAGTGGCTCCAAATGTGAACTTCGAACAGCATGATCATCTTTGGAAGCATCAGTTTCACGAAGCAAGGCACTACCATCACCATCACCATCGTCGTCAGAGTACAGGACTTCAGATTCAGTATCTGAATTAACCTTAAGCTCTGTGTATCCTACATGAGACAAAGAATCTCGCTCACTATTTCTCGGATTAGAGGCTCTAACTGGCACAGATGGTTTTTCTCTTCTCTTCTTCAGGTCATCCTGATCAAGTCCAACCACACCTGATAAAGGTGCATCAAACTCAGCAGCTTCAAAGCCAACTGATTTGGTCTGAATCAACTTTGGAGGATGGCTTCTTAAAACCCATGGTTCATTGCAACAAGAACAATGCCTAATGCTTGAAGAACATATTTTATGTCCCTCAATTAAGGGGTCCTGATCAAAGCCACAGAGAGTATCCTCCCCCAATTTGCCCACCAATAACCTGTATGTTTCAGCATTGGATTTATTGATCGTGGCAAACGAGAAGAGACAAGTTTCACATAATCCACGAACGTCTACAAGCTTATTGTGAGCATGGCAAAGAACTAAGTTAGAAATCTCCAACTTATGATGGCCGCAGATCAAATCCCAAAGGTATCCCGATTTCTCACCGCCAAAAACGTGATCAAGTCTTGAGCACAGTAAACAAGGCATTTGCAATTTGCAGTAACGAGAAAACTTTGTAAGTAAGAATGAGAACAAGGCATTAACAAACAAAAAGATAATAAGCAGCCATTCAAGAACAGCAGAAGCCAGAGCCGTGGTAAAACTCCAGTGAGTTGTGTGTGGTTTGGCAGACGAAGTCATCGAGGTAGCCATGCCCCAGAAAAAAAACTAATTTCAGAGAAGAACAAATTGATTGCTCAAAACACGGTAAAGGTTTGAATCCTCCAATATGACATCAAGAATCCAAGATGAATCTCGACACTGCAGTCATTGATGGAAAAACAGGCAAATTAGCGTTAAGTTAGAGCCAAAAACCCAAATAAAACACCACATCAAAATCATGAACGCAAACAAATAGGACTCCAAGAAAAAAAATTAAGGAACTTGTTTCTCAATAATGAACTATACTCATACAGCTTAGAAAAACGAACAATTCTCATACAGGATCACTACCCAGAAACAATTGCAACAGAAAAGCCAATATAGCCGAATTCCATGAAAAGAAGACAAATCCATTGAAAAAGACAACCGAATTCCAAGAAAAATAATACCAACCATGAAACCAAAGGAACAGAAATTCATTGAAAAAGACACAGACCCATTTGTTGTAAGAGATCAGTATCCCCCCCAAAAAAAAAAACATAAGACTTAAATGTAGCCAATACGTCCAAATTGCTCATTCTCTAAAACTCTAAAGTCAATCAAACAAATTCTATAGATCAGAACAAAAGCACGAAATCTGATAGACAGAAAATAAATAAGACAAAAACTCAAATTAATCAAACAGGGTATAAAAAGAACAGGAGTACCAACAATTAGAGAACCCTGACTTGTTCGCGCGAGAAACCCAAGAAAGCAATGAATATTCAGAGGCAGAATGACAAATCAGAGTGACCCATTTTCAAGCTCATGACAACAAGACAAAAGATCCCATTTAGAAGTTCTTGCAATGCGAGAAGATTCAAAGGCAAAACAAAGTCCAACGAGAGGTTGAAGCTTTCCAACGGATCCGCACGTAGTTGTCACATTTTTCTTAATAAAAAAACAAGCCGACCAGGGCCTGAAAGTCGGCTGCTGATAAGAGAAAAGGATCGCATTACCGAAAGGGCCCCAAAAATAAAGTAGTTTGGCTATTCTTCTTTCCACGATAATGCAATTCTAACCCGTTCATCCACTTTTCGCATACTCTATTTTTTTTGTTTTGACAAGTTATCAACTGAAATATTGATTTTTTGCGAAGCAAATTATAGAAATAAGAGTTGGTAAAATATTTTTTTTTCTTTTTTTTTAATTTTAGTACAGCACTGCTCAATTTAGCATCCGTTGGCAAGAAAGTAAATGAGAGGTCTATTTTTCTCTAGGCTGATGTTATCATTTTCAATTATTTTTTATCACAAAAATATTTCATAACTTTTAGCTAATCTTTCTAATAAATCGTTTTTGTAACAGCAATTATTCAATTTTTCCTTCTCACCAGCAGCTTAATTAATTTGTTGGAAAATAAATTTATGGAACAATATCCATTTAAGTGATTACATTATACATATCATAGGAGGTAAATGAAATCTATCATCGCATTATGACGTACATGTTGGACTCGTTCATTGGGTCATGGTGTCATCATTTTTAAATGCCTTCAAATATAATTAGAAAAATTCTAGACATAATTCCTACACTCTTGCACACCACTTAAAAATATATAATTTTATTTTTTTGCCCTCATACTTTACATTTCATATTTCTTTCTCCCATTCTTCTTCCGAGTAATGCTATACACCACATTCTTATTTTATTTTGATCATACTAAGTGATATATGCCACATTCATCATCATTAGATGATAAAGAAACATACAATAAATGATAATTTAATGGTGATAAATGTGTCACATCATACTTAGGTCAGGTTTGGGGGGTGGGATGAGACACAAAATTCTCATCTCATCTCATCTCATCATTACACATTTTTCAAATCCTCATACAAAATATAATAAACAATTCAACTTTTTCAAATTTCAATTCAACTTTTTCAAATCTCAATACAATAATAATACTAAAACATAATATTTTAAACACTAAAATAAAATACAAAATTCTCATCTCACCTCCCAAACCTGCCCTTAGTGGGATAAAAGTGTGATGGTAATATGGTGTATAGAATCTTCCTCTTCTTCCACCCCCCTTAAAGTCCCTTGGTCTTTGAGTCTTGGTATTTAATGTTGGTCAATTCTATTTGCAGTCCCCACTTGGAAACTATATGTGCAGATATTTTATTAAATGAGAAAAAACGTCATTTTAGGAGGGATATTTTTTGTAATTTTAAAAAATTTTAAAGATAAAGTTACCTAAACTTGCATTGCAGTCACCAAAATGGGGACTGTACGTACGTAGCATTGCTCGGTCACAAGTCCCTTTCTTCTGCAATGTTTTGTTGCTTTAGCCGCAAGGGTTGTGCACAGAATCGTGAACAATCCAATGAAGAAAAATGATGGCTAGGTAAATAATGCAAGACTCAAATGGATTCAAAAAATTCTTAGTCGAGATCGTAATCAATGTGTTTGGATTCTTTGGAAAGCTGCAATTTTTTGTTGCTTTAGCCGCAAGGGTTGTGCACAGAATTGTGAACAATCCAATGAAGAAAAATGATGGCTAGGTAAATAATGCAAGACTCAAATGGATTTCAAAAATTCTTAGTCGAGATCGTAATCACTGTGTTTGGATTCTTTGGAAAGCTGCAATTTTTTGTTGCTTTAGCCGCAAGGGTTGTGCACAGAATCGTGAACAATCCAATGAAGAAAAATGATGGCTAGGTAAATAATGCAAGACTCAAATGGATTCCAAAAATACTTAGTCGAGATCGTAATCAATGTGTTTGGATTCTTTGGAAAGCTACAATCGAGGATCTTAGTTAAAATCAAATCGAACTTTATATTTGGAATGAGCAATGACAGTCGAATTACAATCCTATGAAAATGCCACCATGGAATTCGCTGGGAGTCAAAAGAAAATAGAGTTAGACAAAGCTACCACAATGGAATCACAAAGAAATTGGGTTAGGAAGTCATGGGAAATCACTAAGAAATTGTGAATAAGCCGTGCATATTGTTTTGTTTGAAGAAGAAATGTTTGTGATCCTTCCTTCCTTTGGTCTGTACGTCATGCGTCTTTTATTTGTTTTTAAATAAAATAGTGCCATGTCACTGGGTGTGGCAAGGTGCGCAAAAAAAAGGGGCTTCTCTAGCACAACTCATATAATTATTATCTTTAAAATCAAGAGAAATTCTTTTAATAAATTGATATGTAAAGAATACTCTCTATGTCGTTGACATGGTAAGACTTGATTTGCAAGATAAATTTAAAATTTAAATTTCTTACAAATCAAGTTTTGATTTAAAAAAAATTAAAATTAAAATCTCCAAATTCAATAATAGCAAGCTTCTTAAAAAAAGTTTTTTTGAAAGTTAGTCTTTTTTATTAAAAAAACCAAAACCTTCCTTTTCATTAAAATAATCAATCATTACATTTGATGTGCTAACTTTGCCATTTGATGTGCAACTCGGTTGCCTTCTCTTGAGACATGATGAATCCTCCAATTTCCTCTTCCTTGAAATGTAGGTTTAACATCCTCTATTATATGTACATGCTAGGAGAAATTGACTTCACTTTCTAGACTTCTTTAATGATTGTAAGTGCATCTCCTTCAAAAACTGCATTTCCAATCCCTATTTTCAAACAAAATTTGACAGCTCTCTCTAAAGCTAGAACTTCAGCCACAACAAGGTCATTTACAAAGATTTTTGGCATACATAATGAGGCTATCAAGTCCCCTTCCCAATTTCTTATCACCACTCCAACTCCCATCTTGAAACTACTCACCTCTAGTGCAACATTACAATTAACCTTATAAAAATTATAATTTGATTTTCTCTACCTTGTGGATGTAATGAGAGAATGTGTTGTTATTAATCACTTTTCTCTTGTACTTGTTGAAAGCTCTCCAATTCTTCCTTTGCTCCTTGTAAAACAGATCTTGGACAATCAAATTTTCTGTCAAAAACAAATATGTACCTTCTAAGCCATATTTTGCTCAACACACATGCAACTGCCTCTAGCTCTTTTTTGTGCAATCTTATGACCATGTTCTCCCATAGCTTGTAAAGGCCAATATTTGCACACTGCCACTTTTGTAAACTTCTCAATGAGTCTACCCATACATCTTAAGCAGCAGCATAACTCCACACATCATGACAGCTTGTCTCCTCCACGAGCTCACAAATTGGACAAGGGTCATTATTTGTAATTTTTCTTTTGAAAAGATTGCTTTTAGTAGGAAGCACTTCACTAATTGCTTTCCACATAAACACTTTAAATGAATTTCGAACATTCAACTCCCAAGTTTTCTTCCATCTAGCTGAAACAGTGCTTGATTGCTCAGCTTTTCTTTCTTTTTTCAATTGAAGTGCCAAGTGATATGCTGTTTTTACACAAAACGTTCTAGACTTGCTTTGACCCCCAATGTTCTGTCTTCTGATCCTCTTCTGTTGATTGGTAGGTGCTTGATTACAACAACCTCTTCCGCACACATCACTTCATCAATAAGAGCAGAATTCCAACCTCCCTTTTCATCAATTAGCCCTTTTATCTTGGCTTCACTTAAGAGAGTTTCCACCTGTGATTGAACCATATGTGTTGTAGGAGTTGGTAGCCACTTATCACCCCATATTTTAATATTCTCTCCATTCCCCACTCTCCATCGCATACCTTCTTCAATTAGGTACCCATAACCCATACTTATCCACACCTGTGAGGAACCGCTACTAGCTTTGGCACCCAATACATCCCTTTGTCTGAAATATTTTTCTTTTAGGATCTTAACTACTAGAGAATCAGAGTTTAGTAATAGTCTCCAAAACTTATTTGCCAGTATAGCTTGGTTAAAACTCTCTACATCTTCAAAACCCAACCTTCCATGGCTCTTTGAAGTCCCTATATTACTCCATTTCTTCCATTGGATCTTCCTTGTCTAATCCATATGTGTAACACCCCGCTCCCCAATAAAGTCATTTTTAGAATTTTCAGGAAATCGGTGTGCTACTAAACTTGAACTTAAAACTTTTCTTCTAACAAAGTGCTAGATACGAAAGATTCCATAAATAACTTATTATACTAGAAAAAATAAAACTGAGCATGACAAAAATAGTCAAGGCCTTTGCCTCGCCTTCCTGGACTAAGTGATGTCCAGCAATCTCATCCTCATAAGGATCATCACCTGGGGTTGTTATCACATAAAAACACACAAAAATGAGTCGAATACTCAATATGCAACACATAATACAGTAAACATAGTAAAAATTAGGTTTCTTGAAAAATATGCATACTCATAAATATATACGTAAATAACATGAACATAAACTTATTTTTCACTTGTCATAGGCCAATACCCACTGTTGACCCTCGTGAGTTAGGATTAGCGAATCCAAGTAGATTTCAATTCTGTCTGTGGCCGCAAATTGTGGAATCCATACATAAGGAAGAAATACTGGGTGCACTACTAGCATGTACAACTTGGGAATGCAATATGCCCATAACATATGGTACCATCGTCATATCATAACATAGGCCGTTATGTATCTTATCATTCATACTTCATCATAATCATACTTGCATACTTATCATATCATAGATTTCAAATGAAGTCGCATTCTTTCATAAAATGTCGTGATACATATTTTCTCACATAAAATTATGATTTTTCATAAATATTTCGATGCATAACTCTTTTAATACAATCATGAATTTTCATAAATATTTTAATGCATAATCTTCACATAAATCATGGCTTTTCACAAAATATTTAATGCAAAACTCTCACATAAAATCATGACTTTTCATAAATATCTTGATGCATAATTTTTTACGTAAAATCATAGATTTTCATAATTTTACCATGACTTGAGTACATAAAAATGGGCTTCCAATGGAGGGCATACATGCATAATACTTTTATAAAAGACATACCGTACATATGTGTAAATGTATGATTATACTACTTACCTTGCAGCGTTAATCCAATATTTCCAGCATGAAATCGATCACGTGAACTAGAAGGAGAGAGAAAATGTGGGGGATGCTGGTAGACTAGATGTGCTCTGCGTGATTTTGGGTGAGTAGAAACTACATTGGGCCTTGAAGAGGAATGAGATACACATAAAGTGCATGGGCTGAGCGTATATATAAGGAGTCGGTTTATGAGTTTTAATGTGAAGATGATTTGTAGAATTGTAAGAGAGTTCTATTGGGGCATGAATCCTAGTGGAAGGTGGAGACGTGCATGGCTTACAGTTTGAGAAGGCAGTTGATTAAGAGTTTTAAAGTGAAGACGACTTGTAGAGTTGTATTCCTGTTGGAATAGAATGCCGACGAGTTTGACCAAGGTCACGATTATTCAAGAAGAGAGTTTGAATTTAAAAGCATGATCTAGTAGTTCATTTAATGTAGGATTAACAATGATTAAGACTACATAAGGAACTTCAATTAGTGATGATTTCAAATTGAAATAAATTTCTAATAGCTGGTTTTTAAATTCTAAAAGGAGTCTAACTCATTCAATAAATAATAAATGAGATTTAACCTATTTATTGAGCCTAATTAAAACTTCTAATTAACCTCAATAATTTATTGCTCGTGGGCATATACAATATGGCCCATTAAATATAATTTAGTCCCAATAAAGATTATCAATATTTCGATATTAGAATTATTGGATCGGGTCATTACAATATGTCCCCACAAAAAATGAGCCATCATGTTTGATGTCTCTTTACACAATTTTTTAAGTAATTGAAAAACACTCATACCATATGTAGGTATGGCTTGTAACACAGTTTTTATAAGAACTTCTTTACCTGCTTGAGATAAAAATTGATTCTTCCAACTATTAATTCTCTTCCAAACCCTTTCCTTAATCCCTCTAAAAGTTGTATATTTAGACTTGCCAGCCATTGTCGGTAGCCCTAGATACTTTTCAGCATCCCCACATATCCTTGAAACTATGTCTTGTGCTAACTCCTCTTTTACCTCTACCTTTGTATTAGTGTTGAAAAAGATTGAAGTTTTTTGCATATTCAACTTTTGCCTAGATGCCTTTTCATACTTCTCTAAGCGTTGTTTCATAATTCTCCACTGCTGCATACTAGCCTTACAAAATATTATAAAATCATCTGCAAATAGTTGATAGTTGATACTTGTTCCTCTCTTACTCATTGAAACTCCTCTTCTAGCCCCAATTTCTTCTGCATGGTAAACCAATGAGCTTAACCCCTCTGCACATAGCAAGAAAAGATAAGGAGACAAAGGGTCACCATGCCTGAGACCCCTAGATGGCTTGAACTCAGTCCCAGGATGTCCATTAACAAGCACTAAGTACTTTACAGTTGAAACACATTGCATGATCAGATCAATACATCTCTTTCCAAACCCAAGCTTTTCCATAATAGCTATCAAATAAGTCCACTCAACTCTATCATATGCTTTGGACATATCCGATTTCAAAGCCATGCTCCCTTCTATCCCTTTCTGTTGAGTTTTCATAGTATGTAAAGCTTTATATGCTATGATGATATTATATGAAATGAGTCTACTAGGTATGAATGCAATTTGATTATAGGAAATAATTTCATGTAACACCTTCTTCAATATATTTGCAAGCACTTTAGCAATAATTTTATACAAAACATAAGCTTATCGATCTAAAGTCGCTTACAGATTTAGGATTCTTGAGCTTGGGATTTAGAGCAATGTGTGTGGAATTAATCTTCTCTTCAAACAGAACCTCATTGAGAAACTTGAGAATAGCTGTAGTGATATCATCCCCAATTATCTTCCAACAATCTTGGTAATGGGTTTCTCAATGAGGTTCTGTTTGAATGAGATACTAAGGTAATGGGTGTTCTCCATAGCAGATATGAAAGCTTTAATCAAATATTCAAGTTTATTTCTCTTTTCGCCCCTTCTTCTCAGAATGCACTAATATTTCACTAAAATCCCCCATGATGCACCAAGGGGACTCCCTTGGACTAAGTCTTGCTTATAAGTTCCACGACTGAGTTCTTTTACTAGCCTCAAGGTAACCATAAAATGTAGAAAATAACCATATAGTTTTATGATCTCCTCCTCGTGTGATCCAACCACTAATGTGATTCAAAGAAAAATTATGAATATTTATCTTAATGTCAGACATCGACATTAATGCCAAACCACCACTTCTCCCCGCTGGATCAACTACAAAATAACCTTCAAAGCCCAACTTCCTTCTCAAAATCTCTACTCTAGCTGTTGTTTTGCAAACTTTCCATAAGAAACACTACTTTGGGATGCTTTTCCTTTATCATTTGGTAAAGGTCTTGAACAGTCTGAGGGTTCCTAAGTCCTCGGCAGTTCCTCTTCTATGCATTCATCAACCAAGGACAAACTCTTCCATTTTTTAGGTAAAGACAATTGATCATACTGACATGAGCTTTCTTTTTTTCGATCCCTCCTCTTCTAGTTCCCTATCGTGCCCACCTCCTTCCTTCACGCCTTCTAATGTCCACCACCTCCTCCAACTGCTGATTTACTAAAGATGGGAAATTAATAACCATTCTCTGTAGGCCTTAACATATTAACTTGTTCTCTCATGTTTTGCATCATTATAGGCCTAGAGCTCAATTGGTCGATAGACCCATAATTATCAGACTTTCGGCTCAAGTCTGTATCTCTTTCTTCAGCCATAGAACCCGTGGTAAGGATAAGCTGACTGTTAGTGATGTTTATCTTCTTCCTTAATTCGTGGTGGTTGCACAACATATTTAAATCCAATTTTGGTCTAACCTCTTCCTTATTTTTTGCCAAACTAACACCCCTACCAGAATCCGCATGATTTTCGCTATCAGCATCTGAGTTACCCTTTAGGTCATGCATGTCCATCATTATCCTCCATCGGACCATCATTGGAGTATGACGACCGGAATTTAGTTTTTTGATTTAACTGGCTGCTTGAAAAACTGGAAGTAGATCTATCTTTGCTTGTTTGTTGCCCCATTTCTCGTCTCCTTACTCCATCATTAGCCCTCAGCTGCATTCCAAATTGCTTCTAACCCCCTGTAGTTTGTTTTCCAGCCCTAATCCCAGCCTCACACCCTTCTTCACCATGAACAATCTTGCCACATTTGAAACAAATCTTTGGCAGTTTCTTGTATTTAAATGGCATCCACATTCTCTTTGAGTTAAGATTTAGTGTTCTTCCACGTGCAACAACCTTCCTCAAATCAACTTCCACTTTGACTCTGAGACAACTACCTCATCCTACCCCATCATCAGGGATATCAACATCCTCCACTCTACCTATTGAACTCCCAATATGCTCGACAATATCATGATCCATACAGGCCATGGGTAAATTATGCAACTGAACCTAAGAACGTTATGGAAGACTCTTATTTGATGAGGCTATAGTGTAGCATCCAGGGCTTCAAACCGAACAAATTATCATCAAAGAACCACAAGCTCCCCTCCAGCGCTTTGTCTCTATCTTTACTATTTGCAAAGATGATGGAAAAAGTGTGTTTGATCTAATCTCTCTAAAGGTAATTGCTTTATATACCTTCCAAATTTTCATGATGGTTGACTGGATTACTTCTTTCCCAATAAATCTATGAGAGCAAATTCTACCCATCAAACTCCTACTTTCGCATTCCCGCAATTCATCACCAACACTAGTCTAAACGTCTATTTCCACCCTTTCTTCATCATTGAGGCGTAATTGTTTGCAAACTTCACTTAAGTCTTCCATATTCACGTAAGAACACACCACGTAACTTGGGACTCCTTCTTTCTACTCAACAAGTAGAAAGACACAACCTTTTACTCTATTGCCTTACACAATCGAGAAAAGACTCAAATCACAGTTACTCTTTTCTTTAAGCATAATTTGGTGTGAATGTGCATTACAATGATAAACCTTAATGTAAAAAGATGTATATTGATTTAGGAAAAAAACAAGTGCCTTATTGAAAGTAGTGATCACTCTCTTTCATGGAGTAGGAAAGGGAATTCTCCCCCCAAAAAAGGGAAAAGATAATTATTGCAGAAAATTAAGGAAAATGTTTGGTAAAAGAGCAATAAAACGTATTCTCTTAATCCTTTTAAATGAGCTGGATAGGTAAAAAAAAAAAACTAAATAAATGTCTTGTAAGAAGATAAAAAAAATCTAAAATCTTTAGAAAATATTGAGTTGAATATAAAGGTTCAATAGTATACGAGTAACATTCTAAATGTACATGAAAACCACCCCTTACTCTCTTTCCTCTCCTCTCCTCCCTCTCTCTTTTTCTTCACTCACATCTTCTCCTATTATACCTAACCTCCCTCTTCCTCTTCCTCCATTTTTTTTTTCTCATTTTTGCAAAATTCTCCTCTCATTTTCAGTCATAGTTTAGAGGCCATAACTACCACTCTTCACCCATTACCTTCATACATGATCACCGCCAATGGAACCTCCTCCGCGAGCTCAGCATCTATGGCCTCCATATCACATGTGCATGGCCAACACGTGCTACCGCAACATGGTGCAATCAATATCTATTTTTATGTTTTATGCATCGCAATCAGTCCCTTGCTTGGTTTCCAACTTCTTTCCTAGTTTTTCAACACTTTTCATAGCTTCTCCATTTCTTTTACCTCGCCATATCAACTTATTAGCACTTCCACAAGGACTAATAGGGATTCAACTTATAATGTTTGCTTCTTCATTATGAAATACTGCATTGACAAGCTGTATATTCCATTGTTTAGTAACTTGATCAATAGGCTCAGCAACTCTATCTCCCTCAAGAATAAAATTTTGGCAGCTTTGAACTCTGTATGAAGTGGGATGAGGAATTCATCCATTTGACCAGATTTTTATAGTTTTTACATTCCCAACCCTCCAAAAAAAGTCTCTCTTCTAATAATGGTTTAGTTGCCATGAAACTTCTCCAAATAAAGGAAGGTTTTCTACCCAAAGTTGCTTGTAAAAAATTACCCTTAGGATAGTACTTTTTGGTCAGAACTTGAGCAGCAAGAGTGTGAGGATTTTGAATCAATCTCCAACATTGTTTAGCAAGCATGACTAGATTGAAATGCTCCAGGTCCCTAAAACCAAGTCCCCCCCCCCCCCAAAAAAAAAAAAACTGATTTTGCCTCTTCCCATAAGCTACGATGGGATCCAATGAATTCTGTTTTCTTTGTCTTTTTGGCCCAACAAATACCCCTGCATCAATCTATTAATGTTCACCAGTATAGTTTTTGCGATATTAAGAACACCGATGCAGTAAGTTGGAATCACTTGGATTACTGATTTAAGCAATATTTCCTTGCTAGCTTGTGATTAGAGCTTCATCTTCCAATTGCTTATTTTGTGTCTAACTTTATCCAGGATGTTGCTGAGGGAATTTACTCAAGATTTTCCAACTAGAGTTGGTAATCCTAAGTATTTTTCATAGGATTGTGTAGGTCTAATCCCAACAGTTTGTGTGATAATGTCTTTTGTCTCTTCCTTGGTATTTTTGCTAAAAAAATGGAAGTTTTCTCCTTGTTAAGCCTCTGCCCTGATGCCTGCTCATAAGACTCCAACAACTTCAATAGTATGCTCCATTCAATTGAATTTGTTTTTTTAGAAAAGCAAGCTCTCATCTGCAAAGAAAATGTGGTTAATGTGAAGCTGCCCTTGTGCCAATGGAACTCTAGAATGATGTCCGGAAGCTTCAGCCTGGTTTAACATCTTGTTGAGGGTTTCAACACACATGATGAAGAGATAGGGTGAGAGAGGATCACCATGTCTAATGCCTCGAGAAGGTCTAAACTTCTTATGGGGGGTCCCATTTATGAGGAGTGAATAAGATACGATGGAGACACATCTCATAATAAGCCAATCCTCTCCATGACTGCTTCCAAGAAAGGTCATTCAATTTTGTCGTATACCTTGCTCATATCAAGCTTTAAGGCCATATACCCATCTTTTCCTTGCAATTGACTCTTCGTGGTGTGCATCTTATAAGCAACAAAAACATTATCACTGACTAACCTACTAGGAACAAAAGCACTTTGTATGAGGGAGATAAGATCAGGTAAGATGGATCTCAGCCTATTATCTAATACTTTGGCCATGATCTTATACTGTACATTACATAAGCTAATAGACCTAAATTCAGTGACTTTGGTAGGTTTATCAACCTTGGAAATTAATAAAATAAAAGTGTCATTAAGATAAGTTACCCAAGAGTCAGACCTGAAAGCTTCTTTGACTGCAACAAACTCTCCTTTTCTAATTGTGTTTAGGTGTTGCTAGAAGAAGACAACTAGAAAACCGTCAGGTCCAATAGATCCAGGGGGGTTCATTTTGAAGACGGTTTCTTTAACTTCTTTGTCAGTGACTTTATGGAGTAAATGGTCATCCATCTCTTGTGAAACTGATGGGACTAAAGACTGGAGGCATTGATTAATCCCTACAGGCTGAGAATAAGAAAATAAGTTATGGAAGTACTCCTGGAATACAAAACAAATTTCTTCTTTATTCTTGGTAGTTTGCCTTTTATCATTTGAGATACTAGCAATGTAATAGGATTTCGTCCTCTGATTTACATACGAGTGAAAAAACTTGGTGTTTTCGTCCCCTTCATGAGCCATCTTTGTTTTTCCCTTTATTTCCATTTAATGTTTTCCTCCTCAAGCAGACCATCCACCTCTTTTTAGGATGTTAATATAAGTTATATGTTCTCCCTTATTGTTCTCTTGTAGAACTTTGATTTGATCAAGCTTAGAATTAATGGTCTTATGATGGTTTCTGAAGGCTAACTTGCTCCACCTTGACAGGGACTCCTTGCACCTTTCTAACCCTGCAGAGATATCAGAAAAATTAGAGCAAAAAGTTGGGCCTCCAAGCCATTCATTCATTATAATATCATTGCAATCTTCCTTGTTTGACCAGTTTGCTTCAAATCTGAAAGGTTTCCTTCTGTAACTTCCTTCTTCCAGTAGATTCCCCATTTCAATAAAAAGAGGACAATGGTCTGAGGTTTGAGCAGCAAGTGTATTGACCCTTGTATCAATATAAAAATTGAACCATTTAATCGATCTAATCTTTCTTTAGTGAATGACTTCCCCCCTCTATTATTGCACTAGGTAAAACAAGGCCCAAGATACCCCAGATCATTGAGTCCACACTTCTCCAGTGCTTCTTTAAATTCTTTCATTTGTTTGTAGGGTCTGGTAGTAGCTTCTATTAAAGCCTAACTTATTCCTGACTATTTCAGCTTTCACTTTACTACATTTACATTTGTTTCCATAAAGAAAACAAAATGGGGATGCTTAGTGCTCACTAGGAAGTGAAGCTCACAAACTGTGAGAGGGTTTCCAAGCCCGCGACAGTTCCAACTAAAGCAATTCATTGTTGTTGGTGGGGCTGCATGGCAAGCACCACTACTGGTTCCTCAATTTGGCTCCTTTCAGGCATGAGCATGTTTTTCAAATTTTTCTTTAAAGGGCCAGTCTGAGTAGCAACCATCTCATCCTCAAACTATCTTTTTTCTCTCTTAAATTGTTTTCTCACCAAAAAGGTTATGTTTGGTCAAAGAAGCCTCTCTAGCATGCCTTTTCCAGGTATTCTTCTTTAACACCACCTCATCACCCCTAGTGGTGATTAGAGTGGAATCATTAGTGCTAACTAAATTAATAATAGATGCATGATCTCTTGTGGTTATAGGAGGAGGTCACTGTAAAGGAGTGAATACATATCCCTTATTGACGTACTGAAAATTATCTACAGAGATATCTACGTGGGCAGGTGTAGAGATAAATCAGTACATTCCTTATGCATACTGTTACCTTCTAAATGCTTGTCTTCAGTATGGAAACCAATGTGAATTAAGCTCTTCTTTCCAACAGTGACTTTTGGCTGGCGGGCAAGGTTACCATCTTATGAATGCTTGTCTCCACTATGGAAATCATCGTGATTTAAGCTCTCCTATCTACAGTTTGACATTTTGATTTGAAAGTTCTGGTTGGTGGGCCAAGCTAACTTCTACAACTGTTTCCATAACTTCATCGATTTTTGTTGATTGTGCCTCAAACAATGGCACCTATGTCTCCTTTCCTATTATGGGTTCATTGCTATCAGTTGTCTCCGATGGTTGCCGCCGGTGGTGTTGTGCCTGAGAGTCTGCCACTCTTCCTCCATATTTCCTTGATCCAAAAGGATTTTGTTTGATAGGTTGCGCATGGAGCCAAGGGCCATATTGCTTCTTCATTTCGGTGTCAGACTGTTTATACTGCATCTTCACATAACATCCACTGCCTTTGTGTTTCAGAGCACCACATTGGAAGCATAAGCTTTGTAGTCTTTCATACTTACAGACGATCCATACTTGTTTTCCACCCATCGTTAACCATGTCTCACGAGTAAGAGGCTTGGTTAAATTGATTAAAATCATGACTCTGAGGAACTTGCCCCATCCCCATCCATTACTATCCACATCTACTTGGATAACCTGGCCAAGAGCATAGCCGATTTTTTCACCAATTTCTTTAGACATGCAGGCTAATGGTAAGTTATGAAATTGAACCCAAAAAGGTTCATGAGTGAAACAAAATCCACTGGCCAATGTCTGCCTTGCATAATCTTCTCTTTGTCTAACACCATTTGGAATTCAATAAGGAATCGATTCTCCCCTCTCTCTTTGAATTTTACCCAACCGTCTAGTTTCCAGACTAGTGACATTCTTGACCTGAAAGCCTATTTGTTGACCCCTCTATCCAAAATGATCATAGCCAGAAAACAATGTTTTCCACGAGCAGTTGAGTCTAAGATCATATCTTCTGATAATTTTATCACCTGTTCTTCCTCCTCTGTGAGTGTGAGACCCTCCCACCATTGAGATAGATCATCTTCATTCATGTCTATATACTCCAAAGAAATTCGGAGAGACTAATGTTCTTTGCAGCAAAGAAACTTTACACCTTACTCTTTAGAGAAGAGAAGGACCCCAATCATCAAAACGATATCTATCAACTCCCTTAACTTTTAATATGTACAAGGCTTTTTTATAAAGTAATTGTAAAAACTAACTTGTACCCCCCACAAAATTACTCTTATAGATTTGCCCCTCCTCCAAAGTCAATATCCTGGTTCCTCTTCTGTAAATTAATTTTAAGAATAAGAGCCTATTTTATTTTTTTCCTTTTTAAACTGGTAGTTAAGACCTTTATTGGGTAATTATATTCTTTTTTTCAAATAACAATAAAAACAGACAAACACATTCTAATAAATTACAAACCTTACAACTATATTAAAAAGAACATGGGTAAATAGCCATGTTAATTATGGTTAATAGACTCAGGGACGTTTGGACATAGAGATGAGACATGAAATTCTCAAAACTTATCATACTTTTATTCCCAAACATCTCTCAAATACAAAATATTTTTTTCTCATTTTTTAAAATCTAATAAAAGATCTTAATTCAAATCATTTCACTACTATTAACAGAACTATGAGATACTCTACATGTCCAAACGAAGTCTTATATTTATCATGCTAAAGTCTTATATTAAACGACTTGTTGCCAAGGGCTATAAACACCTTTATGGTCTGGATTTTAATGATACATTTAGTCCGGTTATTCGGGGCCTCTACAGTTCGCATTGTTCTATCTATTGCAGAATCTCGTGGCTGGTCTCTCCTTCAACTCGAAGTGAAAAATGCTTTCTTACATGGTTTTTTACAGGAAAAGGTTTATATGGAACAACCACCGGGCTATATTGATGCTTCTCATTCGCATCATGTTTATCCCCTGAAAAAGGCAATTTATGGTTTGAAGCAGGCACCTCGGGCATTGTTCCATCGCGGAATCAATCTACTTCTGGCTATGCTATTTTTCTTAGTGACAACTTGATTTCTTGGACATCTAAAAAGCAATCTACTGTGTCTTGATCCTTTGCTAAATCTGAGTACCAAGCTTTAGCGCCCTCACTGCAGCTGAGGTCAAATGGCTCTTGAATATTCTTCGTGATTTGCAACTTCAGATACCTAATCAGCCAACTTTATTTTGTGATAACACCAATGCTATTTTCATGACTCGCAATCGAGTTAGTCAACGGCGGTCTCGACATATTGATATAGATATCCACTTTCTTTGAGAATTGGTATGTAGTGGTGTTTTGCAGATTAAGCATGTGCCCTCAGATTTCCAAATTGTGGACATCTTCACAAAAAGTCTATCTCGTCCCTCGTTTCAACTTTTCAGGTCCAAGCTTCGCGTGCGTCCTACCACGCTCGACTTGCGGGGGGGGTGTTGGCGATAACTAGGTTGACCTATTTGGGAATCTCTGGATCTACGCTTATTTTCTACTCCCCGAAGCATTTCGTCGCTTACTACGCCCTTCCTCATCTCAATTCTTGGAGACAATCACGAATGAGTGATATATGGAAACACCAATCATGATAGATGTTGTACAGCTAGTATTACGGTTTAAGATTTGTTCTAAATAATGATGAAAAATATTTTAGCCGTAAAGTAATTATACAAAAATAAACTTAAAAACTGATGTGGCTTGATATAGAATGTTAGATCATAAAGTTACTTTTATTATAAAGTAGATCTAACGGATTTCATAAAGCAACATCAGTTTGTTGGTTTTCTTTGTATAATCTCTTTGTATCTATAGAAGTTTTCAATTAGATTTCACATCTAACTACTCAAGATACAAATTTTCAGTAGCAACCATTGTCAGTACTAACCTGATAGTTGTGATCTTCACCACATGAGAAAAGATTTCAGAGTAGTCAATACCCTTTTTTTGCTGAAAGCCTTTTACAATAAGTCTAGCCTTGTACCTTTTACTGCCATCGTGATCAATCTTCACCCGATACATCCACTTGTTGTACAATACCTTCTTCTCTGATGGAAACTCTGTAAACTCCCATATCTGATTCCCTAACAAGGAATCCATCTCATCCTTCATAGCCAACTCCCATTTACTTGAATTTTCATCTTCCAAAGTTTCCTTATAGCTCTGCAGTTTTCCACCATCTATCAACATAATATAATTCAAAGTGGGTGAGAAACGATATGGGGGTCAAATGGTCCTGACAGACCTGCGAACTGCAACTACAGGTGTGGACAACTCTAGATCTGACTACAGAATAATAGGAATGGGTGCACTGAGCCCACTATCTCATTCACTCACGTCCCTGCATTGCACTGTGACCTGTGGTAAGTCCTCCAAGCTCACAAACTCGGACTCATGAGGAACTATATCAGCAACTGTACAGGACTTGTCCCTGTATATAGCTTTCTCATTGAATATCACATTTCTCCTTCTTATGATCTTCTGACCCTGTTCATCCCAGAAACGATAGCCAAATGTCTCGTCTTCATAGCTAATGAAATAATATTTTTTTGATTTTGCCTCAAGTTTACTACGAGCATCATAATCAATATGAAGATTAGAAAGACAATCAAAAGTTTTAAAATGAGAAAATTTGACCTCTTTTCCACTCCAAACCTTCTCAGGCAGTACACAATCTAACGGAACTAATGGTCCTTGATTTAACAGGTAGACAGTAGTGTTGACTGCGTCTGCCTAGAATGTATGTGGTAGTCCAGCATGTAGCGCCATGCTTCTAGCACACTTATTAATGGTTCTGTGCATTCGTTTAACAACACCATTTTACTGTGGTGTCCCAGGAATGGTCTTCTACATTCTGATACCGTGAGCTGTACAGTACTTCTTGAACCTTCCATCAATATATTCGCCACCATTGTCAGAGTTCAAGCATTTCAGTTTTAAGTCTGTCTTTGTCTCAACCAAGGCTTTCCACTTTTTGAACATATCAAATATATCAGATTTATGCTTCAAAAAATAAACTCATACATTCCTACTGTGGTCGACAATGAACGTGACATAGTACCGAGAACCTCCAAAAGATGACATTGAAGAAGGTCCCCACACGTCTGTGTGCGCAAGCTCTTGCTTTCCTGTTTTCAGTGCTCTTGCTTTCCTGTGGCTCAATTCTTGGAGACAATCACAAAGGAGTGATATATGGAAACACCAATCATGAGAGACGTTGTACAGCTAGTATTACTGTGTATGATTTGTTCTAAATATAAATGAAAAATATTTTAGCCACAAAGTGATTACACAAAAATAAACCTACAAACTGATGTGACTTGATATAAAACGTCAGATCGTAAAGTTAATTTTATTATAAAGTAGATCTAACGGATTCCATAAAATCACATTAATAACTAGTTATTGCACCTACTTTGTACTTGTAAAGAATTCTATATAATAAAGACTCCTACACCTCACGCAAGTCGCAAGGGTTCCAAACCTTCCATATGCTAAAATCATGAGTCCTGTTAGGCTACTAAACCTGACGGCTGTGGTTAGTGATCTAATTGAACCTGGTACTAACCAATGGAAGGACAGGCTGGTGGATGAGGTGTTTTCTCAAGATGAAGCTACTTTGATCAAGCAAATTCCCATTAGCTACAACAACAGCCCTGACAAACTGATCTGGACAGGCACATCAAAGGGGTCTTTTTCTGTAAGGAGTGCCTATCACTTGCAAATGGACTTGATGGAATCTATGAAGGGCCACGCATCTAGTAGTTCAAATGACAAGAGGTTTTGGTTGAACCTGTGGAAACTTCAGATCACTCCAGCTGACAAACAATTCATTTGGAGAGCCAGTCATGAAGGACTACCAACCAACCAGAATCTATTCAAGAAGAAGGTTATTGACAAGCCTTCTTGCCCTTTATGCCTAAGGGAGGAGGAAAATATTATCCATGCCATTTGGAACTGCCCTGCTGCTCAAGACGTATGGCACCAATGCTCAACTAAACTCCAAAAATGCAACTCCCCAAAGCATTCAATCAAGAACCTCATCAAAGAGCTAGAGGATTCAGGAGGCAAGGAAGTGATTGAGGAGTTTGCAGTGGTAGCTAGAAGAATATGGATGAGGAGAAACCAATTCATATTCCAACAAGAGTTTAGAGGCCCTAACTCAGTAGCAAAGCTGGCCAAGGAAACTCTGCATGAATTCAAATCAATCACTCTAAATGATCCAGTTGGCCAACTCACAGCACAGAACAGTCCTAATTGGAGTCCACCCCCTATAAACACATTTAAACTCAACTGGGATGCTGCGGTTGACAAAATTCAGTGCAAAATTGGGATAGGTCTAATCATCAGGGATTGGAATGGCAGGGTTGTGGCAACTTCAAGAAAATACAGACCTCTCTTCCCTGACCCTCTATTGGCAGAGGCTATTGGAGCCATGGAAGCAACGTGCTTTGGTCTACAATTGGGAATTAAGAGGATCATACTAGAGGGTGACTCTAAGATAGTCATCACAGCAATCAACAACAGCAAGGAGGAAATGTCAGCTACGGGTATGTTCATAGAAGATGTCAAAAATCAACTAAAAAGCTATGAAAAGTGGTCAGTTTTGCATGTTAGTAGGGAAGGAAATCAAGCTGCACATAAGCTTGCGAGGGATGCACTTTTACACTCGAACTCCTCTTTTGATATGGGAATTATTCCCCAATGTATTCATGACGTTTGTTGATTCTCTATGAATGTAATTCTCCTTTCAAATAAAAAAAAAACTCAATTCTTGGAGACAATCACGAATGAGTGATATATGGAAACATCAATCATGATAGGCGTTGTCCTGCTAGTATTACGATGTAGGATTTGTTCTAAATATAGATTGTACAATCATAGCTAGTTATTGCACCTACTCTATACTTGTAAAGAATTCTACATATATAAAGACTCTTACACCACATGTAAGTAATAGTGGTTATTCGTCTAAATCTTTTCATGATATCAGAGTCAAAGTTATTGCCAACAAAGTTTATACTTCCCCTAGTATGAAGTGAATACTAATATAATTTGGCATATAAATATTTCAAGAAAAATTTTCTCATCAACCATTATTTATCATTCCCACTTTATGAAAAAACTATAAGTGTAGGATATGTGATGTGAATAGTTGTTGATTTAAAACAAAACTCATATTCCAAACAACATTATTAATAAATTTTGAAAGATGTATTCACATTAAATTTATTATTGGATGGATAAACAAAACATGTTGAAGATTTTAGTGACGTCCTTGTATAACTTTGGAACCAACTACTTTCTACTTTTTCAATTGGGAGAAAAAGAAAAAGAAAAGGAAGAAAGCTGATCATAAATAAATCAGAAATGCTATTGTCGTCGAAAAATGGATCCTGATTGGGTTCCGAATTTTTTTATTTTTTTTACTTAATAATTAAGTATATATTTTTTTTGTGATGTAGTAAATTTTTTTAAAAATAATATTTTGAAGTGTAAAAATGAATGAAAAAAATAAAAAATAAAAAAACCGACAACGCAATTTCTGTTTTTTTTTTTTTTTTTTTTTTTTTAATTTTTTAAAAATCATTTAGCATTTGTGAATAAATAAATGAGAGAAAAGAAAACCAAAAGCAAATTAGCAACGAAAACTACAGCAACTTTATTGACGAAAATCTCCCCGATGACATCTCAAAAGTCATGTTATTAAGGTCCTTTATATATTATGAATTGGGAAAGAGTTATTTTTCGCAAGTTTTTTTTTTTTTTTCCCCTACAAGATAGTAAATATGTAAGGACTTGATTGATATATTTATTTATATCAGGATTTTGCCTTGTTTAAGAAAGTTAATATCTTCTGTACTTTTCATTAGGGGTGTAACCGGTTCGGTCCGGTCTGGTTTTGGACAAAATCTAGGACCGAACCGGTATGTACCGGTTTTGTATTTTTCAAAACCGATTACGTCCCGATTACCCTCCTAAACCGGTACTTCCGGTTTTACCGGTTTCCGGTCCGGTCCGGTCCGGTTTTTTGGTTTTTTTTAAATGTAAAAAACATATAATAAAGTGTTAATTCTTATTATAAAATATTATTAAAAATTTAATATATATATTATGCTTAAAGCATATGATCAATTAAATTTTTATCTTTAAGATTAAACTTTTATTTTATAAATTATAACAACATTATCTTATATATAATTATATTAATAACATATGATCAAATAAATTACAAATGTTCATATTTAAGATTAACATTTTATGTTATTATTTATAAATTATAATATAAAATTTTTTCATATATGATATATAATTATATATATTATATATAAAAATTTAACATATAATTATATATTATATATATAAATATTTTGTATAATATATAAATTAATTTTTATATATTTTTTTTCCAACCGGTCCGGTCCGGTCCCAAAAACTACGGAACCGGAACCGGACCGGAACCGGCCGGTTTTCATAAAATAGGAACCGGTTCCGGACCGGACCGATTCAAAACCGGACCAACCGGTCCGGTTCGGTCCGGTCCGGACCGGTTTTCCGGTTTAAATTTACACCCCTACTTTTCATGTGGGCTGCAATTCTTTCAAATATATATATATATATATATATTTATATATATTATATAGAGCAATGCTACTCATCATCCCAACTTCTATCATCCTCCCATCATCTTATGATGTGTCATTAGATGATTGGAGATTCTTTATTATATTTTACTTATAAATCAATCATTTAATGTCACATCATGGGATGATGAGAGGGTGATAGAAGTTAGGATGATGAATAAATTTTTTCTATATTTATATATAAATTACTTTTTAAAGTTGTTCATGAAATTTTTATTCATAAGAAATTTGAGAAGTAAAGTGGTCAAACGATAGGTTGAGTAGCATTGTCGGGACGTGTGATAATAACTCATTTGATATGCCCAGAAATCCACGAATTTGTTACTAAATTTTAGGTTTTGGTTCGGATCTGTTAATTAGAAACAAGTGTGATTTTAATAAACTGAATGACTATTTTAGGTAATAGCCATAATTAAGTTCATATTTATCAATCATTGGACTGAATTTCCTTACACAAAAAATACTCCCTAATATCAAATTAGCTTTCGATTTTAACGGAAAAAGTTTTTTTTTTTTTCTTAATAGTACTAGCTTGTGGAATTCACCCAATTTATTATTAGTTTAAAAACATGATTTCTATCTCCATATGCTCTGTACATACTTAGAGCACTCTCATTGAATGCTCTATAATATATATATATTTTTAAATATAAATAAATGTTCTTTTTTTTTTTTTGAAGAAATAACAATTCTTATTCATCTTGAATAAAGGCAGCTTGGATACAAGGAGGAATACCTTCCATTACAATGCTCTCCTCAGAGAGTTTTAGTGCATCCTTAGCTAATAAATGAGCCAAATTATTGAGATTCCTAGGAACATGCTTAACCGACCACTGCAACATCAAGTCAAGTTTGTTTCTAATGTCTTGAGTAATCATTCCAAAGGAAGTCCACTTTCCAGTGTCACTATTAATCTCATCAACTACGATCTTGGCATCTCCTTCAAGTATAATCCTAGTCAAGCAAAACTGTTGACACAGAATAACTGCAGCAAGTGCACCCACTGCTTCAGCCATCACTGGATCAGGAAAAAGATCTCTACGAGACCTAAGAGTAGCAACCAGCTGACCAAGCCAATTTCGGATAAATGTTCTTAAAAGTACATTCCATTGGATTTTTTTTTTAATTTTTATTTTAAAGTCATTTTACATTTAGCTACAGAGAACCCGCTACATGTAAAGGAACCTGCAGATTATCATTGTAAACATTTTTAATTCATTTCTCTTTCATTTCTCGTGCTAATTTTCTCCATTTCTCTTTATTCTCAATTCAGACTCTCTCTCGCTCTCATTTCTAAGCTTTCTTCTTTACTTGGCGCCAAAGACCGAACCAGAGCATTTCTTGATGGAGAAGCAAGACCAACTTCAAGTGCGTACCCACTATCCGCACGCAGGTCCACTACACGCTTCCTTATGCAAATAAACCAAACTACCATTCCAAATGTTTGTTCCCACTTCCTTTTCATACCGCAATGTGTGCCTAAATCTTTAGTTTTTTATCCGAACAGTTCAAAAAAAAAAAGACAAAAAGTTGAACAAACAGTCGAGGAAAGATATGTCTACACCTTCTTCCAGAGCGTTACATTTCTCATTTGATTGTCTTCTTCAGCTTCTGCTTTTCTCTGTCCTCCACTCTGCAACCAGATAGCAGCACAAGACAAGAAGTTGAAGGGTTTGGAAGTTAGAAGAAGGAGAGGGACCTAAAGTTGAAAACCCAGAATTTCGGAGGGGTTCAATTTTTGAACTTTTTGTGGGTTTGATAGGAAAGGAGATGTGGACCTTTCCTCAATGTTTTGTTGCGGAAGGGTTTTGCTTATGGATCCTTCTCATAAATGTTTTGTTGCGGAAGGGACCCAAAAATGATTTGAGAATATTTTTGCTATATAATCTTTTTTTTTTTTTTAACTTTTTGAATTATTTATTTTTATTTAATTTATAAATTTGAATTAATTTAAAATAGAACATAATTATATGATATTATATATGGAACAATATTGCAAATATCAAAAGATATGAGGATATCATTGATAGTTAGAGAAAATATTTGAAATGAATAAAAAAGTTTAAAAAGTATAATATTTAAATGATATAAAGAAAAAATAGATAAGCTGATGTATGATATATTGTAAAAGTCAGTATGTAAAATAGAAAAAGTAAGTTTTGGTGATATATTTTAAATGATGGAATGAAGAATCTATTGGGAGTGCTCTTAGGCTTGGTTTGATTTTATAAATCCTTCTAAAATCATCTCATCTAATTTCATCTCAATATTCAAACACCATTTAAATATAAATATATTTCAATTTCAAAATTTTAAATTTTCAACTTTTTCATTTAATCATTACAACATTCTAAGCAAAATACAAAAAATAATTCAACGTTTTCAAATTTCAAACAAAAATTATATTCTAACATTTTTTCAATTTTATAATCTTTTATTCATTTTTTTCTCTCATTTCCCAAAATCTTATAAAAATTTTAACTCAAACAATTTCACTACTATTTACAAATTATCTTACTACTATTTACAGATTTTTCATTTTATCTTATCTCATCTGTATAACCAAACCAAATCTAATTTCTCTAATTCCATTAAATACTTTACAAACTTTGGCATTAATCACTTGTATTTGATTCATAAATTAACTTTCCACTTTATTATATATGTTACCCTCCTTTGTCCCTGTAATGCCATAATTTATCGAGATTTAGAGTAATGCTACATACAGTTGTGGAGTGCACAAAATTCGTGCAGTCGCTTTGAAAAAGAGTAGGGTCCACGATTAAAAAATTAATTTTTTTTTTTTTCATATGAATCCTATTTATTCACTTTTTTCAAAGTGATTGCGCATAAATTGCAAACTCACGACTGCAACTATCATTTTTCATAAAAAAAAAGGAGAACAAAACCGACTATTAAAGCTGTGAATATCAACTTGTCAATAAATAAATAAAGACAAATCTAGATGGGTTATTAAAGAGATTTGGATAGTGAGTTGAGATGAAAGTTGAATAAAATATTATTTTTCAATAATAATATTATTTTTAGATTTGAGAAAATTGAATTATTTATTGTATTTTATGTAAGAATTTAAAAAGATTGTAATAATTAAATAAGATGAGACGAAACGAGATGAAACGAAACGATTTTTGTATCCAAACCTAAATGCAACAACACAAGTAAAAATTTGGTCAAAGAGGGCTTAGATTAAAATGAAACATCCTGCAGTTCAAATTTGGTCAGAGAAAGTGCTTAGCAATAATAGTAGCTCATCGTATAGTGTTTATGATATGGATCTTGCTACACTCATCGAAGTTGTAGCCCTAGGAATTCTTCTAAGAAGGCCATTTGGTTTTTTTTTTCATATATATTTTTTTTAACGGAAAAAGTTTTTTTTTTTTTTTTTCTTTCTTAACAGTACTAGCTTGTAGAATTCACCCAATTTATTACTAGTTTAAAAACATGATTTTTATCTCCATATGGTCTGTACGTACTTAGAGCACTCCCATTGAATCCTCTGCAATACATCTTTTTAAAAATATAAATAAATGTTCTTAAAAGTACATTCCATTGGATTTTTTTTTTTAAAATTTTTTTTATTTTTATTTTAAAGTCATTTTACATTTAGTTACAGAGAACACGCTACATGTAAAGGAACCTGCAGATCATCATTGTAAATGTTTTTAATTCATTTCTCTTTCATTCCTCGTGCTAATTTTCTCCATTTCTCTTTATTCTCAATTCAGATCCTCTCTCTCACATTTATACGCTCTCTTCTTTGCTTGGTGCCAAAGACCGAACCAGAGCCTCCTTGATGGAGAAGTAAGACCAACTTCAAATGCGTACCCACTATCCGCACGCAGGTCCACTACACGCTTCCTTATGCAAATAAACCAAACTACCATTCCAAATGTTTGTTCCCACTTCCTTCTCATACCGCAATGTGTGCCTAAGGGTACGTTTGGATAGTGAGAAGTGTTGAAAATGTTTGTGAATAGTTATGAGTAGAGATTGGAGTGAGTTTGTAGGTCCCACTGAGAGTATTTTGAGTTGTTTGGATGTGTGAAGTACGTTGAGTTGTTGACTTTTGAGTAGGTAGTTGAAAAATATGTGGGTCCCATAAATATTATAGTGATTTTATTTTTAGTAATAAATATTATAATGATTTTATTATAGTGATTTTTTAATATTAATAAATATTGTAGTGATTTTATTTTACTTTATATATAATAATGATAAATATTATAATGATTTTATTTTTAATTTATATATAATAGTGATAAATATTATAATGATTTTATTTATATATATATATATAATAGTGATAAATATTATAGTAATGTTATTTTTTATTTATATATTATAGTAATTTTATTTTTAATTTATATATAATAGTGATAAATATTATAGTATTTTATTTTTTATTTATATATTTTAGTGATTTTATTTTTATTTATATATAATAGAGATAAATATTATAATGATTTTATTTTTTATTTATATTTAATATTTTATAGTGATTTTATTTATATTTATATATAAGGGTTTTGCTTATGGATCATTCTCATAAATGTTTTGTTGCGGAAGGGACCTAAAAATGATTTGAGAATATTTTTATTATATAATCTTTTTTTTTAAAACTTTTTGAATTATTTATTTTTATTTAATTTATAAATTTAGATTAATTTAAAATAGAATATAATTATATGATATTATATATGGAACAATATTGCAAATATAAAAAGATATGAAGAAATCATTGATAGTTAGAGAAAATATTTGAAATGAATAAAAAAGTTTAAAAAGTATAATATTTAAATGATATAAAGAAAAAATAGATAAACTGATGTATGATATATTGTAAAAGTCAGTATGTAAAATAGAAAAAGTGAGTTTTGGTGATATATTTTAAATGATGGAATGAAGAATCTATTGTGAGTGCTCTTAGGCTTGGTTTGATTTTATAAACCCTTCTAAAATCATCTCATCTAATTTCATCTCAATATTCAAACACCATTTAACTATAAATATTTTTCAATAATTTTAAATTTTCAACTTTTTCATTTAATCATTACAACATTCCAAGCAAAATACAAAAAATAATTTAATGTTTTCAAATTTCAAACAAAAATTATATTCTAACATTTTTTCAATTTTATAATCTTTTATTCAATTTTTTCTCTCATTTCCCAAAATCTTATAAAATTTTAACTCAAACAATTTCACTACTATTCACAAATTATCTTACTATTATTTACAGATTTTTCATCTTATCTTATCTCATCTATGTAACCAAACCAAATCTAATTTCTCTAATTCCATTAAATACTTTACAAACTTTGGCATTAATCACTTGTATTTGATTCATAAATTAACTTTCCACTTTATTATATATGTTACCCTCCTTTGTCCCTTTAATGCCATAATTTATCGAGATTTAAAGTAATGCTACATACAGTTGTAGAGTACACAAAAGCCGTGTAGTCGCTTTGAAAAAAAGTTGGATCCATGATTAAAAAATTAATTAATTTTTTCATGTGGGTCTCTATTTATTCACTTTTTTCAAAGTGATTGCGCAGAAATTGTAAACTCGTGACTGCAACTATCATTTCTTATAAAAAAAAGGAGAACAAAACCGACTATTAAAGCTGTGAATATCAACTTGTCAATAAATAAATAAAGATAAATCTAAATGGGTTATTAAAGAGGTTTGGATAGTGAGTTGAGATGAAAGTTGAATAAAATATTATTTTTCAATAATAATATTATTTTTGGATTTGAAAAAATTGAATTATTTATTGTATTTTATGTAGGAATTTGAGAAGATTGTAATAATTAGATAAGATGAGACGAGACGAGATGAAACGAAACGATTTTTGTATCCAAACCTAAATGCAACAACACAAGTAAAAATTTGGTCAAAGAGGGCTTAGATTAAAATGAAACATCCTGCAGTTGAAATTTGGTCATAGAAAGTGCTTAGCAATAATAGTAGTTCATCGTATAGTATTTATGATATGGATCTTGCTACACTCATCGAAGTTGTAGCCCTAGAAATTCTTCTGAGAAGGCCATTTGGTTTTTTGTTTTTCATATATTTTTTTATGTTGTTAAATATTTTAAAAAAATTGACAACATTATTAAAAAATATTTTCTTAATCATAAAATAAAAAAAAGCACACCTATCGAGACCCACTGATCGGACAAAGTTTCAGTGTGTTTAGTATTTTCCTTTATGATATATATCTTGTGCACATGCATAGAGACTCTACATTACAAAATAAATGTAGTATTTGTGACTAGTTATTTGCAATGAAAATAACTATTTGTAAGGAGAATAGACTCATTTTAATAAGAAATAGTCATTTTGACATAAAATAAGTGGTAACAAATAAACATTTTTTTGTAATTAAGTGAGGAAGAAAATATACCAATTGAAGTTAATTGTAGTCAATCAGAGAAGTTAAAAAGAAAAAGGAAGAAGAGTGTAGTGGGGAAAGTCTGTTTAGAGAGGAAGATGGGGAAGTAAGTAGTTAGATCAACAATGAAGAATATCTGGAAGGTGGGGTGGCCAATGGAGTTTCAGGAAATCAGAGCTAACTGTTTTACCATCACATTTGCAACAGAGCGCGATAAGGAGAAAGTAATGAGAGGTTGTCCATGGCTATTTGACAATTATCTGTTTGTGTTGAAGGAGTACGATGGTGAAATACAACCGCATTTGATGGACTTTGATCATGACAACTTTTGGGTCCAGATGCTAAATCTACCACTAAGTTGTATGGCACAAGAGATAGGTGAACAGATTGGAGGTTCTATTGGGAGAGTTAAGGGGGTTGATGTTCAGGAGAATGGGCTGGCTTGGAGTTGATGTCTAAGGGTGAGGATATAATGTGACTTGAAGAAACCATTGACTAGGGGGAGAACCATTTAGGTGGAAGGGAAGAGAATGTGGGTTCCATTTCAACACGAGAAACTAGCAAAGTTGTGTTTTTGATGTGGCAAAATTGTTTATTTCAATGAGGGATGTAGGGAAGGGGAGACTGAGAAATAGAGGATAAATGGTGGGGAATTCCAGTATGGTTCTTGGCTAAGATTTGCTCCAATGAATCATAGATGGTTTGAGAAAATGGGAGAGTAGAAGAGCACTGAAACTGGGAATGAGGATTCACAAGCTTCATTCACAAGATCAAAGGATAGAGATGAAGCATCTGATGGTGGGGAAAGGGAGAAGGTGGTAGAGGAGAGCAGTGTGGAAGGGGGGAAGGGAGGAGTGGTAGCAAAGATAGAGGAGGGGATGGAACTTTTAGTTGAACCAGTTACAATTGAGGTTGGTGTGGATCAACTTAATTTCAGTCTCAGATCCAAAGGACCAAAAGGGAAATTCAATTGATACCAGTGGAGGTGGTTAATGAGTATGAACTTAATCCATCTATGGGAGGTGATAGCTTAGAGGTGATTATAAAGAAATCTTAGATTCATCAAAAAAGTCATTGGGAAGGAAAGAAAAGTAGTTGAAAAAGAAGAGCTCGAGGAAGGCCTTCCTCGGCAGTTCCAGCTGATAAAATTCATAATACCAGGCGGGGCTGCTCAATTGATTATACAATGTATTGAGATATTAATAATGTTAAATATATTTTGTAGATTGATTATACAATAACCAACACTTGAAGTTCAATTAGCTAAATCAGACAACATGCCGAGAAAATTAAGGAGAAAAAAGTGCTAATTTTGTGTAAGATGCTGAGAAAACAAAATAACTTATTGTATATACCGACTTTTGTATATATTGCAGATTCAAACTCCACCTTTTTATCATTAATTTTCTTCCTTTACTAAACAATTCTCAATTTATGCTTTCTGTGTGACAACTTCGTCCAATATTTTTAAAGTGAGAACCATAATTATTTTATTGTATCTAAATTAGGTTTAATGGACCGTATTGGATAAGCATATGAACTATTATTTATTAAGGCTGACTAGCAATTTTTAATTAGGTCCATAGGCCCTTGAGTTTTGTTTGGGTGGTATTAATGGGCCCATATTCTGAAAATTCCAATTGAAATTTATTGTATCATTTTTAATAGGACATGAACCCTATAATTTATTATGTTGGATTAATGGTCTTATTAGGCCTAATAACCAGCTTAAAATCTATTTAATATCTATGGAGTTAAAGTATTTTAAAACCAAAAGTATTTATTTAGCAACTTGAGCTTACTTTGAACTCAAACCTGGCCCAATAGGTTGCGTTTGAATGTTGAACAGGGTTGAGTTGAGATGATAAAATATTGTTAGAATATTATTTTTTAATATTATTGTTATTTTAGAATTTGAAAAGGCAAAATTTTTTATTATATTTTGTTTTAGAATTTGAAAAAGTTATAATTATGAGTTAGATAAGTTGAGTTGAATTGAGGACGTACCACTTTTTAAATATATGGCTCATGAACTTAATAGAAAAATCTTAGGTTTTGGTTAAGTTCATTAAATGGACCAACTCTGGTTTTAAGACCCACCCCCCAGCAGTATAAAAATACCTTAGACTCGCATTGCTTGATCTCATGCATGTAGTCTTCTTCTCCCCACCTTAGGGTTGCCGCCATGCATAATTTCTCCTCCAACAACAACCCAATAGTCATGTAAATCGCCACTCACCGTATAGAGGTACGCCCTCTCCAACCACGATAACTGTTAAGGGGTAAAAAGCAGGGCACAGAGAAGCATGTGGGCCCAGGTAAGGGGCCAAAGCAGGAGCTAGGGGCCAAAGTAGGTGAGGCCGTGATTTCAGAAAATGATGGCCAAAGTCAGGGACAACTGCCAGGAAACATGGGAAAAAGAGGGCATGTGCAGCAGATTCTATAGAGAAAAGGGGGTCTGGGCGCTCCATAAAAGGGAGAGAGTTCTTCTTCTTCGAGAAAGGCTTTTTCCTTCTTTCTTCTTCCTCCCTCAACCTCGGAACAGGGAACTCTAGCAAAGATTTTCTCTCCAGTGGATTTACATTTAGAATTACACTTGCACAATGAGACATTAGAAACTACGAGAAACTGTAAACGAGAACATTATAGTGGATTTATCCTCCTCAAACACCCGTGGACATAAATATTATGCCGAACCACTTAAATCCTTGTGTTCCTTTCTTTATCTTCTCTGCACTTATATTTTCTATTTATCATCATGGATGTACGCACCGATACCGTATAGCTACACCGGCACCTAGTCGGGGGCTCGTAACAAAACCAATCAAGTCCTAATCACCCAAGTGGGTCGGGAATGACTCTTTCTCCCATTTCGATCTGTTGAGCAATTTTTACGGCCTCAACAGTTGGTGCCGTTTGTGGGACATGATCACTTTCTAAGCCAGATGTGGGACAAAGATGATTTATCGGCAAATTGGATAAATCATTGGATGAACGGATAACACCCCTTCCAGATGAGTATTATCAATTTTATTGACTTTTACATTTATGAAAAATGGGCGGAGAGTGGGCGAGGAAAGATAGAATCTTTCTCGCCCAGGCAAGGGACTAACTGAACTCTTAGCCACTGCACCTGAGTCACTATTGCATAAAAGCACACTACTCGGGCACTTACACTTCCGAGTTGGACAAATAATTAAAAGTGTACAGTGGCCATGGGGCAGGGTGTAGTGCACATGTTGGCACTGTGCACTTAAGTGCATAGTGTTATGCACGTTGTTGCACTACCACCGTGCATGCAAAATACTTGTGATCAGCCCCTTCGGGACCAGCTCACTTGGGACCAATCATCACCAGCTCGGGAATCTCCATCATAGCCTCCCTCAACTCGGGAAACATCTGATCGGGAGCCTCCCTCTTGAGAGTCTTCAACTCGAGAAACGCTTGATCGAGAGCCTTCCGCTTAGGAGTCATCAACTTGAAAACATCTAATTAGGAGCCACTTGCCCAGGAGTCACCTGCTCGGAGATCCCCCATTAGCTTAGGATAGCACCTCACTTTGCTCAAAAGTTACCGGCTTAGTACCTCATGATCTACTCACCACCTCCTTTGTCTAGGGTTCCTCTGCTTCTTCTTGGAATCCAACGGCTCGGGAAGCACCTAAGGATTGTTCCCCGGAGGGTTTTTTTCCCCTACTGCCAACAGGGTAGTTCCTTCCCCACGGGAGCTGCTCACTCTGGCCAAAGTACAAGAAGAGAAGACAAGAGGACGAAGAATTAGTTGCCTAACCACTCAGGCAACTTGCAAGTTACAGTAATCAAGGAGGCGCAGAACAAAGTAGTCGCCCACTAAGTTTCCTCGCCACAAAGTTTGTCAGTGCCCACCATGGAAACTTCTTGCCATTAGTTCTCGCCACTAAGAGATGATCCATATGTGATTCCTCGCCACAAAATGCTGCTCGCCAATTGCCCACTCACGGGATACTCCTCGCCATGTATTCATTGAGCCAGAGCCTTCATCGCCAAGCTGGCGCATACACAAGGTGAGCTCTCGCCATATGCAGTATTTTCCGCCTAATAATAATAATAAAAATAAATCAACCACTCAACAGTGAACAACTTTAATCAAGGAATAGTTGGATGCCACAGCCAAATTACTTAGATCCTTTGGTATCACAAGCATCTCACACCTTGATCAATGCCGGAGCATGGCTACCCGAGGGCATCACCCGTGTGTCACTAGCCTCTGCCACACTCAAGCGAGATAACCAAGGTTTGCAAGCCTCCGACTTGTGATTTAATCTAACATGTTTGGTTTTTATTTTGGTACAAGGAGAGCTCTATCTCCCTCCACAGAGTACAGTGCAGTGCAAATCAACAAGCGAGAAAGGTCAAGGACCGCCCGACCTCTCCAAGTTAGCCACCATGGGCGAGTCACACACTCGCGGTGCAATCCAAAAGGTAGGAAAGGTCAAGGACTGCCTGGCCTCTCCAAGTTAGCCACCATGGGAGAGTTACACACTCACGGTGCATTCAACAGGTGGGAAAGGTCAAGGACCGCCCGACGTCTCCAAGTTAGACACCATGGGCGAGTCACACACTCGCGGTGCAATCTTTCGAAATGAGCCTTCGGAGTTAACGAGCCTTCATGCTCCACAAACCACTGCCGGTGGGTTACCTTCAGGAACGAGCCTACGGAGTTAACGGGCCTCCTAGCTCCATAATTGCCATGCGTGGGTTACCTTCGAGAAAGAGTCGACGAGCTCAGCAACTGCTTAAGGTGGACCCAGGATGTCGACGGGCTCCCCGACCCTTTGCGTGGGTTACTTCACACAAACTCCAACACCAACAACAAAACAAAGGCATCAAATAAACATACACATTACAAATAAAAACAAACATCCGAGTTTCGGACTCCCACCATACACAGTCGAGAAACCCTCCCGCCTCATCTGAGCTCTGCGCTCGAACTCTATGCGGTCGAGTCCATCTCCCACCTTAGATGAGCTTCCAACTCACACTCGCACTCTATGCGGTCGAGTCCATCTACTACCTTAGATGGGCTTTACGCTCACTCTATACGCAGTTGAGCCAACCTCCCACCTCATCCAAGCTCCGTGCCGCACTTTACGTGGTTGAGTCCATCTCCCCCCTTAGACTAGCTTTGTGCTCGCACTCTATGCGGTCGAGTCCATCTCCTATCTTAAACGAGCTATGCGCTCCCACCATACGCAATCGAGTCCATCCCCTACCTTATTCGAGCTCTGCGCTCGCATCATACGTGATTGAGTCCATCTCCCACCTTATCCAAGATTTGCCCTCGCACCATACGCAGTTGAGTCCATCTCTCGTCTTAGACGAGCTTTGCGCTCGCACTCTACGTAGTCGAGTCCATCTCCCGCCTTAGGTGAGCATCGCCCTCGCACTCTATGCGGTCGAATCCATCTCCTACCTTAGGCGAGCATCGTGCTCGCACTCTATGCGGTCGAGTCCATCTCCAGTCTTAGAGAAGCTTCGCGCTCCCACTTTATGCGGTTGAGTCCATTTCCCACCTTAGGTGAGCATCACGGTAACACTCTACGCGGTCGAGTCCATCTCCTACCTTATCCAAGCTTTGTACTCGTGCCATATGGGGTTGAGTCCATCTCCCGCCTTATCTGAGCTCTACGCTCGCACCATACGTGGTCGAGTCTATCTCCCGCCTTATCCGAGCTCCGCACTCACCCCATATGCGGTCGAGTCCATCTCTCGCCCTAGACTCGCATGTATTTGCACATCTCTATGCAGTCAATCCTAAGTACAGAAATATTCACTACTCGCACCAGTGGGACGAATAAATTTGGACATATTAGTTCGGTTGCATTTTTATCTTTTAAGATTCTCAAGGTCTTATTTTAAAAAGCAAATCGCCCTTAAGAATTGTAGGGTTCTGTTAGGGGTAAAAAGCTAGGAACAAAGAAGCATGTGGGCCCAGGTAAGGGGCCAAAGTAGGAGCAAGGGGCCAAAGTCTGGGACAACTGCCAGGAAACATGGGAAAAAGAGGGCGAGGGCATGTGTAGCAGATTCTATGTAGAAAATGGGGTCCGGTCTCTCCATAAAAGGGAGAGAATTCTTCTTCTTCAAGAGAGGCTTTTTCGTTCTTTCTTCTTCCTCCCTCAACCTCGGAACATGGAACTCCAGCAAAGGTTTTCACTCCTATGGGTTTACATTCAGAATTACACTTGTACAGTGAGATATGAGAAACTACAAGAGATAGTAAACGAGAATATTATAGTGGATTTATCCTCCCCAAACACCCGTGGACGTAGGCATTATGCAGAACCACGTAAATCCTTGTGTTCCTCTCTTTATCTTCTCTGCACTTATATTTTCTATTTATTACTATAGATGTACGCACCGATACCGTACAGCCGCACTGGCACCCAATTGGGGCTCCTAACAAAACCGATCAAGGCCTAAATCACCCAAATGGGACGGGAATGACTCTTTCTCTCCTTCTGATCTATTGAGTGATTTTTACAGCCTCAATTGTAACCCATTCCATGAGTTGGAACAACAATGCAGACCGATTACTGCCATAGTCCTTGTCAGTTGCATCTCCCATCAAACTCCACATTAAGATGCAATGCACCTATGATATTCTAGCAGTATGCAATAAATTGCAGCGAAAATTCATGTAAAACAAGTAAGATTTAGAGCAATTTGTAGAATATCATGGTACCAAAAACTAATTATCCCAAAAGATTTCATTTTTTCAAATTACTTCAAGATAGATAATGTTGTGAAATCTCCCAAAAGCAACAGGAATCTCCAAAAGTAAACTATAAATAATTTTTTCTTTACTCCAATCTTCCAAGATCCCTCTCAAAATTGCAGCACTTCTATAATGAACTGGTCAGCAGCTTCTAGCCTCGCGACTATGGTTGGCTCCAACGAGCTCTTAAGGCTCTTTGAGGCCTCCTTGACTATCTGGGGTGCTGGCCTCTTGCGCTTCCCCATACTCAGTCTCCTGTCCTGTAACAACTTCTACTATTCTAGGTTGAGAATGGTAGTGGAAACTATCACGGTGAGATTTTAAAAAATTTTAGTAAGTAAACAAATAACATACAACAGATAAGGTAAGAATATAAAGGCAAACCATGAAATGAATACATGGACATATACTTTGACACAAAACTTAGCTTCTGCAACTTAACTTCTAAATAAAACATCTTATCCATCTTTGCATATCAAACAATATACATGTAACATATCTTTAACTCATTGCATTGTCATGTAACATGTAGTTAGATAACGCATGGCTCCCCACTAGTTACCGCATCATTCAACGGCCCACTTGACAGTGGTGACTACGTCATAGACCTTACCTACACGGTAGTTTGCAATTTCACCTTCACTGCATATAGCACATGTGAGGCACCCACTAGCTGTAGATGCTACCCCGCTCCAGTATCTTTTCCACAAGGATCCATTCGAGGTCTGCCGACGGTACTTTGTTGACCTAGGGGCTATCACTCCAATTTAAATACTTCAGAGTGGACATAGGAGTTCTACCAGGACATTCTCCCGTCCTAGCATTTGGGGTCGTTATAAAACATGTACAAACTCTTTTCTTTTAAAACAATATACAACCCAAATGCATCTGACATGAGACTTGTAGCACTTTTCTTTTCATGGACCATATGAACATGTAAATGCCGTGAGTCATGTAATCATAAAATCAAATATTGAACATCTCAGGTTAAGGCTTGAAAATATTAGAACATTTGAATACATAGTTTATAACATATGCAAAGCACTCAACATATAGCAAATGGAAGAACAATGTTTAAATCCAAGCCTATACATATAGACATGACCGAATCATTGAGACTTATAAAAACATGTTATAATCAATAAACTTGAACCACTATTTCTAAGCATATCCAAAAGCACCATAAAAAAGTAAGCATGACAAGATCATAATGTAAATCCAATTACATAGCAAGAGATTATCATCAATCAACGATTGCATATGATAACAAATAAGAATGCATCATTTACACGGTATATATTATCCAAAATAGGTTTAGAGTCTACTTACAGAAAATCTGAAGAGTCAACAAATAGCAAGCTAAAAATATATTAAACAATATTAGAAGAAGACACATGCAAAACCCTAATCTGAGTGGGTGCATGTGTGAGTGTGTCGTGCCTAAGGTTTACTCCCTCATGGCTTATGAAATCCATTCACAGCTATAATGGTTCTTCATGCATTCGAACTTCACCCGTAATGCCGAAAATCTATAGAGAAAAGAACCCTAGTTCAAACTCAAGAGGGTGGCCATGGCCTTTCTTCTCTTCCAAAATATCATGCTCACATGTATAATGCTAGTGGTGGTTCGGTCTTTCTCTTGAGGAGAACCCTAACTTTTAGTGAATGTGCATGTGCATGTGCAAAAAAAGGCATGGATTTGAACCTTTTCATCACCCTTTTCACTCAAGGTAGCCGTATGTGTGTTTGTGGATGAAGATGGGCGAATGGTTCTTACCGTGCGTGTTCCTTCCTCTTGGGTGGATTCACAACTATTTCACTCGTGAGATTGGTTAGATGAAGGTGGAGGATACATACACGGTGTTCAGTTGTAGAGAAATTGTGAGAAAGTGAAAATATGAAATTCTTCCCAAGGTAGTCGAGAGAGAGAGAGAGAGAGAGAGAGAGAGAGAGAGAGAGAGAATCTGAAAATCAAATGGCTAGTGCCACCTGGGTGTGTGTCTCTCTTGGGCGCCGTTCCTTGGCCTTCCCGCCTTCCCCTTATATAGACTCTAAAGTTCTCACACTCTCAAGACATAGGAAATCTCAAAGGTTGTATGCCATCTCAAAGATGAAACAAACAATACTACTCAATTCAGGAAAAATATATATACAATAAAAGATCATTTCTGATCTCTTACATGGAAACTGATAAAATTAAGATCCAAGATTCTATTTGATAAGTCACTAAAAAAATATATAAAGTAATTCGACGCTGTAAAGTAAAAAAAAAAAAAAAAAAAAAAAATTATGTTTTGTTGTTAGTCTCAATTATGAGAATGGCTATGCCCATAATAATATGGCATGATGTAATACATCAATTATTTTTGTTGTCAATCAATCTCAAAAATTTTTGTAATGTAATATTTTTGTAATGTAATATGATGTGATACATCAGTTTTGCTTTACAATAAATAAAATTTTATAATCTAAAGTACCATCCTGCCACATTACGCTAATGTGAGGTAGGTTTTCGTAAATATATTTGTGAGCTAATTATTTTAATTCCTTCAATTATTTATTAATCAGTAAATGCAGCATTGTATTTCTCTTACGCCATAACTCTCGGGCCATAGTAACTATAAGTTCCACTTCTTCGTGATTAATCTAGTCTGAAATCCCAACCCGTTAGAGCCATTTTCTAAATTTTCCTCCCACACATCAACAAAAATCCATAGCAGATGGGCAAAACCACAAGACATGTGCTAAGTCTGATTCTCCAATCCACATCCTGACAGAAGATAAATCCAAAATTTTAACAAGTTTTATAACAAATCTTATTTTTTATGAAAAATATTCTAACTTTCAATTCAAGACAGCAATCAAGGTACAAAAAGATATTAATTATGAAATAATTTGAAAATTGATTGATTGATGATCAATATATATATATGGGGAATCCTTTGAAAATTGATGACATGGTATCCAGTGGAAATGCAATACAAGGGTCAAAGTCAATGGGGAATGTTGATCTAATCGAGGTGATCACATTTAAAACAAGTCTCCCCAGCGTACTATCTTTCTAACTCTACGTCTCTTTTTTCCTTTCTGGATCGGAAGGTTTGCCATAACTCACTCGATCCATCCCTCTCACCTAGCTAACTAGCGTTAATCCTGATTCACCGTACGTATGTTGCTGATCTCCTTCATCTTCCTCTTCTTTGTTCTTCATTTTAATTTCTTGTCCAGTCTTGTAGTTGTTAATTGAACAATGCCATATATACATGACTTCGTCATCATTTTTTTTTTTTTTTTTTTTTTTTTATGTTTGTTGGTGCAGAAAATTAAGGAAACAGGAAAGAAGTGTTTGAGTTTGAAAATACGTAAGTGATTGAAAACAATAAATCTCAAATGAATAACAATATTTCTCTTTGAATTATCATAAATTTCCTATATATGCGATTGAATAGAGAATATTCATGTTCTGTGCTTTGAAACTAAAAGCAGATTCTTTCTGTATTAATCCATGCCACCCAAACAGTGAACATGACTCTTTAGCTTTCAAGTTTTAAGGAATCTTAACTAACATATGAATAATTGATTACTTCATGACCAGAATTTGATCAGCAGCAAATCAATTTTGTAACCCATGCATGCGAATCATCTAGTTTATTGAAAGTCAGACGATTTCTTGTGTCTAGCATGTCATATTTCCATTAAATTATTCAATGAGAAATTGAAATATGGTACTTATATATTGATGGAAATCACAAATTTCCCAATGATAAAAGTAATAATTCAAATCCGGAGTAAAATTAATATATATAATCGTACAAAACCCGATGATAGTTTTTGTAATTATTCCTTAAAATCATATAAAAGAGAGGCATTCCGCAAGAAGTCACTGAGAAATATTTGATAGTCTGTAACTTTATAATAGTTTATGCAGGGTGAAGGCAGAAGTATTAAAATATAAATTCAATAATAAAATTTATTAATACTTTTAGGACGATTTAATAGTTTTTTATAGTCGGTAACTTTATAATAGTTTCTAGATTATTTATTAAAATATAATTTTCAAAAGGAAAATTATGGTAATTTACATAACAATATATATATATATATATATATATATTTATATCCAAGTACTTGTACTTAATTCCTATATCAAATTCTCATATTATATATTGCTTATTTTTAAGGGAAGCTAGGATCTGAGAAACTCTTGCTTATAACCTTTGTCATCAGCAAAATCAGTCTCTTTGATATAGCATGTTGCAACTCGAGGTGATGGATCCAACGGAACTCTATAACGCTGCAGCTAAAGGTGACATGGCAGTCTTTCAACCGAAAATAAGTACTAACGACT